>NW_028292013.1:7500-88057 GCF_963383615.2 Lipophrys pholis | reverse complement strand
CACACAGAACACCACTAACAGTCCAAGAAACAAAGTCTCTGAAATGCGACACTTGTTTATAGAAGGTGAACTCCACCCTGAGTGGAGCAGGCTCCACCTCTGAACATCTGCAGAGCACCACCAGATGCTCATTGTCTCCTGTCCTATCAGGAAGTTGACCAGGCAGATGTCCCTGACATGTCCTAACTGGTGAACCACTGCTGCAGCAGAGCAAAGAGGGGGGTCAGTGTCTGACAGTGATCCAGAGGTGATCCAGGGTGTCCTCGGCGTCCTCGGCTTGGCAGAAGACACACCCACATGTCTGTTTGTGGCCACGGCCCCATGTCCCACCCTCCACTGGAGATCTGCAGTGCCTTTCTCTATGGGGGCTTTGTACAGGGACCTCCAGCTGTCTCTGGGGGAGGACCCTGGTGCCAACGTCCCAGACCACCGGGACTCCTGGACACCAGTCAGAGACGCACAATTTATGACTTTTACCGTGATTATGTAGAGGTCTTTCTTCTTCAGTCGGGGAAACTCAGAGAGTTCTGGTGTTGTGAAGGAGAGAAGAAGTCCATTGTCCACCTCCTGCTCCCTGACTGCAGCCCTGATGGACAGCTGAGGGAAGACGAAGGTTGTGGCTCTTTGGTCGGTTGGTGTTTCCTTCCACAGAGCCTCCCTGAAGGAGCCAGGTAGAGCTCTCATCACCTCCTCCAGCAGGTTCTCCACCAGTCGTTGTGATTTGAACCGGGTCTCTTGGCTCAACCTGGCTGCAGTCTTCCACTGTCCCACCGTCCTCAGGTCGTCCAGCTTGGTCAGACCAGCTGATGTTAGGGTCCTCTGTATGGTCAGGGAGTGGAGGAGCCTGGCTTGGATCATGGGGTTATGGAACAGTGGCTCTTCTCTTACGTTACCAAACACCTGGGAAGAGTCTCTCTGGGCAGTGAGGACAGTCCTCCAGGCTCTCAGGACAGACTGGTAGAAGACTGATGCTGACAGCCTCCTCCACCTGCACTGGGGGCCGGCTGCTCCGATTGCGGTTCGCTGGGAGACCCAGCGTCCGTAGAGCCGCCGCCGTCCGCAGACTGCTCTTTGTGAGGACACGTCCCCAGGCTGCTCTCTGTGAGGACACGTCCCCAGGCTGCTCTCTGTGAGGACACGCCAGACGTTTGTGTCCGACATCCTCGCACTGGAAGCACTTGATGCTTCCCGAGCTGGCGTCCCGCGTGTAGAACCCGTCACCATATTTCACTTTAATGACCCCTCCAGGGTTCCAGGTACCTCAGGGACATGAAGGACTGTCTGCAGAGGGACTGGACCTGCTGCAGTTTATCGTTCTTACAGTTTAGTTTCACCTCCCTGAGGCCGCCGGAGACCTTCCCGAAACGGGCCACTTGGTTCTGCAGCAGCTGGTTGGGAATGAACGGGGGAACCCCGGACACAGTGACCCGGGTGGACGGTACGAACAGCGGTGACACCGGTACATACTGATCCTCTGACACTAGTCCCTGTTCCACCAGGGAATGGACCATCTCCTCCTGGTACATACTGGTCCTCTGACACTAGTCCCTGTTCCACCAGGGAATGGACCATCTTCTCCTGGTACATACTGGTCCTCTGACACTAGTCCCTGTTCCACCAGTGAATGGACCATCTCCTCCTGGTACAGACTGGTCCTCTAACACTAGTCCCTTTACCACCAGGGAATGGACCATCTAAAGATGATCTAAAACTACAGCTGAACTAAAACTAAAGATGATTTAGAACTACCGCTCAACTAACAATATCGCTGAATTAAAAATTACGGCTTCATTAAAAATTACGGCTGAACTAAAACTAAAGATGATCTAAAACTACTGCTGAAATTATCCTAAAGCTGATCTAAAAGTAACACTGAACTAAAACTACAGCTGAATGAAAACTCCTGCTGAATTAAAATTACAGCTCAACATACTACAGCTGAACTCAAACTCAAGCTGATCTAAAACTACCGCTGAACTAAAACTCAAGCTGATCTAAAACTACCGCTGAACTAAAACTACCGCTGAACTAAAACTACCGCTGAAAAAAAAATACAGCTGAAGAAAAACTACAGCTGAACTAAAACTACCGCTGAACAAAAACTACAGCTGAACTAAAAGTACCGCTGATCTAAAACTACCACTGAACTAAAACTAAAGCTGATCTAAAACTACCACTGATCTAAAACTACCACTGAACAAAAACTAAAGCTGATCTAAAACTACAGCTGAACTAAAACTAAAGCTGATCTAAAACTACCACTGATCTAAAACTACCACTGAACAAAAACTAAAGCTGATCTAAAACTACCACTGAACAAAAACTAAAGCTGATCTAAAACTACAGCTGAACTAAAACTAAAGCTGATCTAAAACTACCACTGAACAAAAACTAAAGCTGATCTAAAATTACAGCTGAACTAAAACTAAAGCTGATCTAAAACTACCACTGATCTAAAACTACCACTGAACAAAAACTTGAGTTCAACTAAAACTACCACTGATCTTAAAGTACAGCTGAACAAAAACTAAAGAGGAGAGCTTTATTGTCAAAAATACAATAACCCATCATAGTTGGTTAAAAAAAAGAGTATGAATTGTTCAGAATCCAGGACGAGTGGTTCTCATAGAACTGAAAGCTGGAAGCAGCGTTGGACGGGACCTCCTGCTCCTAATATGGGATGTGAGATGGAGGCTGGTGGATGAGGTGGATGAGGTGGATGGATCCTTGCTTGGTGGGACCAGACTGGAGCCTTATGTCCTCTGCTGTTATGTGAAAGTCAAACTTAAGGACTCGTGACGTCCAACTGGTCCTCCACCCTGTCCCCTAGGCTCCGCCCCTCTGCAGGGATTGTCAGGATCGTTACCTTACATTACGTTACGTTATGGAAGTGAACCCAGAGTATATTATATATATATATTATTCATGTCGTCTGAACTTTCTAATAATCTGCTCCAGTCCAGGTATTCTGGCCGTTTCAGTGTCGCTCAGCCTGAAATTTACCAGAAGAACCACATCTAAGTCAATCATTAAACAGCCTTAACGAGCATAATGTGACAGGTGTGTGTGTGTGTGTGTGTGTGTGTGTGTGTGTGTGTGTGTGTGTGTGTGTGTGTGTGTGTGTGTGTGTGTGTGTGTGTGTGTGTGTGTGTGTGTGTGTGTGTGTGGTGTGTGTGTGTGTGTGTGTGTGTGTGTGTCTGTGTTCCGTCTGCAGCCAGCAGCCGTGAGAGAGAATGAGCCCTGCGATGCCGACGTCTCAACAAAATGATTGTTAATGGAGAACCGTTTAAAAGAAAGATAAAGTATCCCGTCATTCAAGCACAAGACCTGTACTGGTGTAGTTTCATTAACCTGTCAGCAGGTTTAGTAGTTTCATTAACCTGTCAGCAGGTTTAGTAGTTTCATCAACCTGTCAGCAGGTTTAGTAGTTTCATCAACCTGTCAGCAGGTTTAGTAGGTCAGACGTGTGTTCAAACCCAGGTGGGCGAGACGGCGGCATCCGCTGTTTGGAACTTTGATGGCTAATTAAAAACCCGCTGGATCAGTCATTGATAAATTATTGTTATTATTATTATTATTATTATTGTTATTAGAAATAGCAGGGAATAAATTCATGGTTATTTCATATCCCAGCTGTTGGTTCAATATGTTGTTTATTTCTTTCTTGATTCATGAACAAACTGTTTTAATCTGTGAAACACCATGAAACATTGTGAAACACCATGGAACATTGTGAAACATTGTGAACACTTTGAAACATTGTGAAACACCATGGAACACTGTGAAACACCATGGAACATTGTGAAACACTTTGAAACATTGTGAAACACTTTGAAACATTGTGAAACACCATGAAACACTGTGAAACACCATGGAACATTGTGAAACACTTTGAAACATTGTGAAACACTTTGAAACATTGTGAAACACCATAAAACACTGTGAAACACCATGAAACATTGTGAAACACCATGGAACATTGTGAAACACTTTGAAACATTGTGAAACACCATGAAACACTGTGGAACACTTTGAAACATTGTGAAACACCATGGAACATTGTGAAACACCATGGAACATTGTGAAACACCATGGAACATTGTGAAACACTTTGAAACATTGTGAAACACCATGAAACACTGTGAAACACCATGGAACATTGTGAAACACTTTGAAACATTGTGAAACACTTTGAAACATTGTGAAACACCATGAAACACTGTGAAACACCATGAAACATTGTGAAACACCATGGAACGTTGTGAAACACCATGAAACATTGTGAAACACCATGGAACATTGTGAAACACTTTGAAACATTGTGAAACACCATGGAACACTGTGAAACACTTTGAAACATTGTGAAACACTTTGAAACACTTTGAAACACCATGAAACACTGTGAAACACTTTGAAACATTGTGAAACACTTTGAAACATTGTGAAACATTGTGAAACACTGTGAAACACCATGAAACATTGTGAAACACTTTGAAACATTGTGAAACACCATGAAACACTGTGAAACACCATGGAACATTGTGAAACACCATGGAACATTGTGAAACATTGTGAAACACCATGAAACATTGTGAAACACCATGGAACATTGTGAAACACCATGAGACATTGTGAAACACCATGGAACATTGTGAAACACCATGGAACATTGTGAAACACTTTGAAACATTGTGAAACACCATGAAACACTGTGAAACACTTTGAAACATTGTGAAACACTTTGAAACACTTTGAAACACCATGAAACACTGTGAAACACTTTGAAACATTGTGAAACACTTTGAAACATTGTGAAACATTGTGAAACACCATGAAACATTGTGAAACACTTTGAAACATTGTGAAACACCATGAAACACTGTGAAACACCATGAAACATTGTGAAACACCATGGAACATTGTGAAACATTGTGAAACACTTTGAAACATTGTGAAACACCATGAAACATTGTGAAACACCATGAAACGTTGTGAAACACAATGGAACATTGGGAAACACAATGGAACATTGGAAAACATTGTGAAACACCATGAAACATTGGGAAACATTGTGAAACACCATGAAACATTGTGAAACACCATGGAACATTGTGAAACACCATGAAACATTGGGAAACACCATGAAACATTGTGAAACACCATGGAACATTGGGAAACATTGTGAAACACCATGGAACATTGGGAAACACCATGAAACATTGTGAAACACCATGGAACATTGTGAAACACCATGGAACATTGTGAAACATTGTGAAACACCATGAAACATTGGGAAACATTGGGAAACACCATGAAACATTGGGAAACATTGGGAAACATTGTGAAACACCATGAAACATTGGGAAACATTGGGAAACATTGTGAAACACCATGGAACATTGGGAAACACCATGAAACATTGTGAAACACAATGGAACATTGGGAAACATTGTGAAACACCATGAAACGTTGTGAAACACAATGGAACATTGGGAAACATTGTGAAACACCATGAAACATTGGGAAACATTGGGAAACATTGTGAAACACCATGAAACATTGTGAAACACCATGGAACATTGTGAAACAACATGAAACATTGGGAAACACCATGAAACATTGTGAAACAACATGAAACATTGTGAAACACAATGGAACATTGGGAAACATTGTTAAACACCATGAAACATTGGGAAACACAATGGAACATTGGGAAACATTGTGAAACACCATGAAACGTTGTGAAAAACAATGGAACATTGGGAAACATTGTGAAACACCATGAAACATTGGGAAACATTGTGAAACACCATGAAACATTGTGAAACACCATGGAACATAGTGAAACACCATGAAACATTGGGAAACACCATGAAACATTGTGAAACACCATGGAACATTGGGAAACATTGTGAAACACCATGGAACATTGGGAAACATTGTGAAACACCGTCAAACATTGTGAAACACCATGAAACACTGTGAAACACCATGGAACATTGTGAAACATTGTGAAACACCATGAAACATTGGGAAACACCATGAAACATTGGGAAACATTGGGAAACATTGGGAAACATTGTGAAACACCATGAAACATTGTGAAACACCATGGAACATTGTGAAACACCATGGAACATTGTGAAACACCATGGAACATTGTGAAACATTGTGAAACACCATGAAACATTGGGAAACACCATGAAACATTGTGAAACACCGTGAAACATTGTGAAACACCATGAAACATTGTGAAACACCGTGAAACATTGTGAAACACCGTCAAACATTGTGAAACACCATGAAACATTGTGAAACACCATGAAACATTGTGAAACAACGTCAAACATTGTGAAACACCATGAAACATTGTGAAACACCATGGAACATTGTGAAACACCATGGAACATTGTGAAACACCATGGAACATTGTGAAACATTGTGAAACACCATGAAACATTGGGAAACACCATGAAACACCATGAAACATTGTGAAACACCGTGAAACACCGTGAAACATTGTGAAACACCGTCAAACATTGTGAAACACCATGAAACATTGGGAAACACCATGAAACATTGGGAAACATTGGGAAACATTGTGAAACACCATGAAACATTGTGAAACACCATGGAACATTGTGAAACATTGTGAAACACCATGAAACATTGGGAAACACCATGAAACACCATGAAACATTGTGAAACACCATGAAACATTGTGAAAGAAACATTGGGAAACACCATGAAACATTGTGAAACACCATGGAACATTGTGAAACACCATGAAACATTGGGAAACACCATGAAACATTGTGAAACAACGTGAAACATTGTGAAACACCATGAAACATTGTGAAACATTGTGAAACATTGTGAAACACCATGAAACATTGTGAAACAACGTGAAGTAAAGTGAAACACTATGAAACATTGTGAAACACAGTGAAACACAGTGAAACACAGTGAAACACAGTGAAACACTTTTTTTTTTTAAGATAAAAGGTAATTATACACCGTCAAACATTGTGAAACACCATGAAACACTGTGAAACACCATGGAACATTGTGAAACATTGTGAAACACCATGAAACATTGGGAAACACCATGAAACATTGGGAAACATTGGGAAACATTGTGAAACACCATGAAACATTGTGAAACACCATGGAACATTGTGAAACACCATGGAACATTGTGAAACACCATGGAACATTGTGAAACATTGTGAAACACCATGAAACATTGGGAAACACCATGAAACATTGTGAAACACCGTGAAACATTGTGAAACACCATGAAACATTGTGAAACACCGTGAAACACCGTGAAACATTGTGAAACACCGTCAAACATTGTGAAACACCATGAAACATTGTGAAACACCATGAAACATTGTGAAACAACGTCAAACATTGTGAAACACCATGAAACATTGTGAAACACCATGGAACATTGTGAAACACCATGGAACATTGTGAAACACCATGGAACATTGTGAAACATTGTGAAACACCATGAAACATTGGGAAACACCATGAAACACCATGAAACATTGTGAAACACCGTGAAACATTGGGAAACACCATGAAACATTGTGAAACACCGTGAAACACCGTGAAACATTGTGAAACACCGTCAAACATTGTGAAACACCATGAAACATTGGGAAACACCATGAAACATTGGGAAACATTGGGAAACATTGTGAAACACCATGAAACATTGTGAAACACCATGGAACATTGTGAAACACCATGGAACATTGTGAAACATTGTGAAACACCATGAAACATTGGGAAACACCATGAAACACCATGAAACATTGTGAAACACCGTGAAACACCGTGAAACACCATGAAACATTGTGAAACACCGTGAAACACCATGAAACATTGTGAAACACCATGGAACATTGTGAAACACCATGAAACATTGTGAAACACCATGAAACATTGTGAAACAACGTGAAACATTGTGAAACACCATGAAACATTGTGAAACATTGTGAAACATTGTGAAACACCATGAAACATTGTGAAACAACGTGAAGTAAAGTGAAACACTATGAAACATTGTGAAACACTTTTTTTTTTTAAGATAAAAGGATATTAAAAAAGTAAAAGTAGTAAAAAGAGACTAAAAAAAAGTGAGATAGAGAAACGTGTGAAGAAGAAAACCGACCTCCAGGAAGTAGAAACAGGGCAGCAGAGCCAGACTGTCGGCAGGAGAGTTCTTCTTCATCTTCTCCGTCATCATCATCCTCATCCACCTGACTCACACACACACACACACACACACACACACACACACACACACACACACACACACACACACACACGTCATTTGTCATTTGCAGGTGAATATTTGTGTCACTGAAACTTTTTCAAAACAAAAAACTTGTTTTGTTTTAACAAGTCTTTACTTGTTGGTTTTCGTTTACATGACAAGGTCTTATGTGAAAATGCTTCATTTTTTGTTTCAGTAAATTTGGCTGAAGTTTTGTGAAAACGCATCGATCTCTTTTCATAAGACCAACTTGTTTCAGGACTGACCAATGGTTGATCCAAACCAAATGTTACAACCATCAGACTGAATGTTATGTGTGAAACATACACTATAGTAAAACAAACTACAGTAACAAATACTATAGTAACACACAGCATCAATAAAAAACTTACTTGAATGTTTATCAATAGAAATTATCAATGAAAAAAAGAAAAATATAATAGTTAGTTGTCTCTACAGGTCACCAGGCTCATCCGTGGAAATATTTACAAACTGGGCAGAAAAAACCTTCTCAGAATGAAGTAACAAAGTATTATTTATCTGTGGGGATTATAACATTGATTTGATCAATCCAAATAAACATAAGACTTATGATACTTTCATGGAAATCTTTAGTGTAGTATACAATAAAAACTGTCCAATTCGGCAATTTAGTAAAAACAGCAAAACAATAAAATGTCCGTGGTTAACCAAGTATTTACAAAATGCATGTAAGAAGAAAAATACTCTGTATAGACAGTTTATTAGAGTAAAAACAGAATACTCTGAAAGCAGATATAAAACATATCAAAATAAACTGACCCATATATTAAGAAATACTAAGAAACTATATGATACCAATCTATTATATAAAAACAAGAACAACATGAAAGGGGTATGGGGAATACTAAACACTATAATCAAAGGTACTACAAACAATAATTCATATCTAAACTATTTCACTGATGAACAATGACAATCATAATATGAAGGATGTTGTGGAAAGTTTTAAGAGATTGTTAGTAAATGTTGGAGCGGATCTGGCAGCAGAGATTCTGGAGTGTCGTAGCAACGAAACGGAGTCATTGATTGACATTAATTCAAAAACCATGTTTCAGTCTGGAGGAACTGAAGCAGAAATAATAGATGTTGTTAACGGGTGTAAGAATAAATCCTCTACAGATTGTTGGATATAGATATGACACTAGTTAAACTACTTATATATGGTATCGGGAAACCATTCACCTACATATGCAACTTATCGTTTCAAACAGGAACATTTCAAAATAAAATGAAGATTGCAAAAGTTATACCAATACATAAAAATGGGAACAAACACATCTTCACTAACTACAGACCTGTCTCTCTGCTCCCCCACTAACTACAGACCTGTCTCTCTGCTCCCCCACTAACTACAGACCTGTCTCTCTGCTCCCTCACTAACTACAGACCTGTCTCTCTGCTCCCTCACTAACTACAGACCTGTCTCTCTGCTCCCCCACTAACTACAGACCTGTCTCTCTGCTCCCACACTAACTACAGACCTGTCTCTCTGCTCCCTCACTAACTACAGACCTGTCTCTCTGCTCCCCCACTAACTACAGACCTGTCTCTCTGCTCCCCCACTTTTCTAAAATCTTAGAGAAACTTCAGAACAGTAGAATGGACAATTTCATAGCGAAGCATGAACTAATTAATGGAGGTCAGTTTGGGTTTGGAGCAGCAAGGTCAACTTCAATGGCCATCGTCGATGCAATAGAAGAGATTACCAATAGCTTAGAGGGATTACCAATAGTTTAGAGGGATTACCAATAGTTTAGAGGGATTACCAATAGCTTAGAGGGATTACCAATAGTTTAGAGGGATTACCAATAGCTTAGAGGGAAAGAAACATGCAGCTGGAGGATTTATTGACTTGAAAAAAGCATTTGATACACTTAATCATTCTATATTATTAAAACATTAGACCGATATGGCATAAGGGGAGTGGCTTTGAGTTGGATTCAAAGCTATTTAACTGGGAGACAACAGGATGTGAAGATGGGGGATTTACATCAGGAGATTTGGACATTGGTTGTGGGGTCCCACAGGGATCTGTCTTAGGCCCAAACTTCTTCAATTTATACATTAATGACATTTTTAATGTGTCAAAATTATTACAATTAGTTATTTTCGCAGACGACACAAACATTTTCTATTCTAATGACAATTAGAGTGATTTATTAACTAATCTAAACTGTGAACTAAGGAAATTAAAAACATGGATGGACATTAACATTGTGTTTTTGGGTAATTATAAAGGAAAAGCAGACCCAGTAATTATAGACGGTGTAGTTTTAGATCCAGTATCAGAAATTAAATTCTTAGGAGTCACCATTGACAGTAAATTAAGCTGGAAACCACACATCAGTCACATACAAGGTCAAGTCTCCAAAAGCATCTCAATCATTAATAAAGACAAGTTCTTATTAAATTACAATGCATTATTTCTATTATATGGTTTGTTAGTTTTGCCATATCTAAATTATTGTGTAGAAGTTTGGGGCAATAACTATAAAAGTTCATTACACCCCCTTGTTATACTCCAAAAACGGGCTGTAAGAATTCTACACAAAGTAGGATATTGTGATCACACTAAGATATTATTCTTTCAGTCTAAAATGTTAAAATTGCATAATTTAGTTGAATTCTCTCCTGCCCAACTTCTGTTTAAAGCTAACAACAATGTGCTACCTGCAAGAATACAAATGCTTTTTGCACGCACAGAAGGGGGATATAACCTGAGGGGTGTATAACCTGAGGGGGGGGACATAACCTGAGGGGGGGGGGGGGGGTATAACCTGAGGGGGTGTGATAACTTTAAGGTTCAAGCAGTGTCTTCCACTAGGAAAAGTATGTCTGTGTCTGTATGTGGAGTTAAACTCTGGAACAAAATGGGAGTAGAGCACAAACAATGTCCAAATATTCATCAGTTCAAATCAAGATATAAAAAATAGTATGGTCAAAATACCAGGAGGAGGAAATGGGTACTTGATTAATACTGGGTGTTACAAAGTAATGTATACTTTAATACTTTAATGGTCAGATCTAGCTAATGATGAAGTCTATTGTTGTTGTTACTATTATACTATTGCAGTTGTTATTATTGTTATTGGTATCATTATTTTTATCATTAAGGTTGTTATTATTGTTATTATTGTTATTGGTATCATTATTTTTATCATTATGGTTGTTATTATTGTAAGAGGATATAACATATAATTCAGTTCACAAGAAATAACTAAGTGATTATATTGTATTAGTAATATCTTACATTATATAATAGACTATATGTCTTGGCTGTTTTTGTTGTTGTTATTTTCTGTTTTATTTAAACAGTGTTATTGTAGCAGCCACATTATCATTATTATTTAAGTTTATAAACAGGGGTGGGAGTTAATAAGCTTGTCTTCTTCCCACTCCTTTTCCAGCTAGAGTGTTGATAGTATTTTTTCTTTTATTGTATTTTCTTCTGGCTTTTATGCCTGTGTTGTGTAGCTGGAAATAAATTTGGAAATGAAATGAATGAAATGAAAATGAAATAACACACTATAATAACAAACACTATAATAACACACACTATAATAACACACTATAATAACAAACACTATAATAACACACTATAATAACAAACACTATAATAACACACACTATAATAACACACTATAATAACAAACACTATAATAACACACACTATAATAACAAACACTATAATAACACACACTATAATAACAAACACTATGGTAACACAAACTATAATAACAAACACTATAATAACACACACTATAATAACACACACTATAATAACACACTATAATAACAAACACTATAGTAACACACACTATAATAACAAACACTATGGTAACACAAACTATAATAACAAAACTATAATAACACACTATAATAACAAACACTATAATAACACACTATAATAACAAACACTATAGTAACAAACACTATAATAACACACTATAATAACACATCCTATAGTAACACACACAATAGTAACACAAACTATATTAACACACACTAAAATAACACAAACTATAGTAACATAAACTATATTAACACACACTATAGTTACAAACACTATAGAAACACACACTATAGTAACACACACTATAGTTACAAACACTATAGTAACACACACTATAGTTACAAACACTATAGTAACACACACTATAGTAACACACACTATAGTAACACACACTATAGTTACAAACACTATAGTAACACACACTATAGTAACACACACTATAGTTACAAACACTATAGTAACACACACTATAGTAACACACACTATAATAACACACACTATAGTAACACAAACTATAGTAACATAAACTATAACACACACTATAGTTACAAACACTATAATAACACACACTATAGTAACACACACTATAATAACACACACTATAGTAACACACACTATAGTTACAAACACTATAGTAACACACACTATAGTAACACACACTATAGTTACAAACACTATAGTAACACACACTATAGTAACACACACTATAATAACACACACTATAGTAACACAAACTATAGTAACATAAACTATAACACACACTATAGTTACAAACACTATAATAACACACACTATAGTAACACACACTATAATAACACACACTATAGTAACACAAACTATAGTAACATAAACTATAACACACACTATAGTTACAAACACTATAATAACACACACTATAGTAACACAAACTATAGTAACATAAACTATAACACACACTATAGTTACAAACACTATAGTAACACACACTATAGTAACACACACTATAGTTACAAACACTATAGTAACACACACTATAGTAACACACACTATAATAACACACACTATAGTAACACAAACTATAGTAACACAAACTATAATAACACACACTATAGTAACACAAACTATAGTAACATAAACTATAATAACACACACTATAGTAACACACACTATAGTAACACACACTATAGTTACAAACACTATAGTAACACACACTATAGCAACACACACTATAGTAACACACACTATAGTTACAAACACTATAGTAACACACACTATAGTAACACACACTATAGTAACAAACACTAAAATAACACACAGTAGTAACACAGACACACACACTATAATAACACACACTACAGTAACACACACTATAGTAACACACACTGTGTTAATGCACACTATAATAACACACACTACAGTAACACACACTATAGTAACACACACTGTGTTAATGCACACTATAATAACACACACTACAGTAACACACACTATAGTAACACACACTGTGTTAATGCACACTATAATAACACACACTACAGTAACACACACTATAACACACACTATAGTAACACACATACGCACACACACACACCTATATACACACATCTATACTGTGTGTGTGAGAGAGAGACCCATGGTACCATAACGGACACACCGCACACGCATCCCCGCGGCACGCACACGCATCCCCGCGGCACGCACACGCAGACACGAGGCGGCTCGGTGTCTCACCTCAGACTGTTTCCTCGTTCGAGTCCGCCTCACGTTGTTTCCTCACGAGCTGCAGCTGCGGTCACTGCCGCTGTTCGGCGCGAGCGCGAGTGCGAGTGCGAGTGCGCGTGCGCGTGTGTGCGTGCGTGCGTGTGTGTGTGTGTGTGTGTGTGTGTGTGTGTGTGTGTGTGTGTGTGTGTGTGTGTGTGTGTGTGTGTGTGTGTGTGTGTGTGTGTGTGGGAGGTTGCGCGGAAGCTGATTGGTCCACAGTCTTGGAAACGTGTGACGTTCCAGCCCTACCTGCCAGAGGAGGACTGGATGCAGCGCCGGTGGAAGGTGACGATTGATCATTAGATTGATCCTGATCATTAGATTGATCCTGATTAGATTGATCCTGATCATTAGATTGATCCTGATTATTATATTGATCCTGATTATTAGATTGATGCTGATCATTAGATTGATCCTGATTATTATATTGATCCTGATTATTAGATTGATCCTGATTAGATTGATCCTGATCATTAGATTGATCCTGATTATTATATTGATCCTGATTATTAGATTGATCCTGATCATTAGATTGATCCTGATTATTATATTGATCCTGATTATTAGATTGATCCTGATTAGATTGATCCTGATCATTAGATTGATCCTGATTAGATTGATCCTGATTGTACCTGTAGTCCATATAGGTACTAATGATATGGCACATTCCCACACTTAGTCGAGGCTCAGCTGGCTTCAGCAGAATGTTCAGCCTGAACACGTTTCTGACTTCCGCCTGCAGAACCACAACATAGGTTTAGTTGATAACTTGAACTTGTTCTGGAACCGTCCCTCCTTCTTCCTCCTGACGGACTTCATCCCAGCATGCTGGGGAGGCACAGATTAGCTGCTAATATGCTACAAACGGTACATTCCTCCCCTGTGTGTGTTAGGTGTTAGAAGCTTCCTAAAGGAGTCAAGGAAAGGTGTTAGGAGGCTTGCTAAAGGAGTCAAGGAAAGGTGTTTGGAGGCTTCCTAAAGGAGTTAGTGAAAGGTGTTAGGAGGCTTCCTAAAGGAGTCAAGGAAAGGTGTTTGGAGGCTTCCTAAAGGAGTTAGGAGGCTTCCTAAAGGAGTTAGGAGGCTTCCTAAAGGAGTCAAGGAAAGGTGTTAGGAGGCTTCCTAAAGGAGTTAGTGAAAGGTGTTAGGAGGCTTCCTAAAGGAGTTAGTGAAAGGTGTTAGGACGCTTCCTAAAGGAGTTAGGAGGCTTCCTAAAGGAGTCAAGGAAAGGTGTTAGGAAGCTTCCTAAAGGAGTTAGTGAGACGTGTTAGGAGGCTTCCTAAAGGAGTCAAGGAAAGGTGTTAGGAGGCTTCCTAAAGGACTTAGTGAAAGGTGTTAGGAGGCTTCCTAAAGGAGTTAAGGAAAGGTGTTAGGAGGCTTCCTAAAGGAGTCAAGGAAAGGTGTTAGGAAGCTTCCTAAAGGAGTCAAGGAAAGGTGTTAGGAGGCTTCCTAAAGGACTTAGGCCATTTTCCAATACCTATACTTGTCTATACTTGTGCTCTCGTGTACTCGTGAAATGTCATCAGTGGGAGACCAAGTACTTATCCATTTCTTAGGCCGTTTCTCACCGAGTACACATGGAATACCCGGCTGTATCCTCGCTCCGCCCACTTTTTCGAGGATGCATCGACACTGAGGAAACACACAACGGTGCGTAAAAACTCTGAAATATCAGCCTCATTGTTTAACAGAGTGCAGTTTTAAGATTGTTTAGGCGAGAATATAGTAGTTTAAAATGTTGTTATGAGGTTGATATTTCAAGATCACGTTTACTTACACATTTGTTCTGAGGTTTTCATGAGATCTAAATGTTCTAGTGTAAATCTAACAGTGTTCATGTACATTTATATTTGCTGCTGAGGGGAAAGATCCTGTTTAAAACTATTTAACTTGACTGAGAGGTGAAGGTTCTACTGGCCATAGTGTTTTGTATCGATTGCACTGAAGTGTTCTCCCCATTATACTGGAGGTTCTACTGGAGGTTCTACTGGTTCTACTGGAGGTTCTACCGGAGGTTCTATTGGAGGTTCTACTGGAGGTTCTACCGGAGGTTCTACTGAGGGTTCTATTGGAGGTTCTACCGGAGGTTCTACCGGAGGTTCTACTGGTTCTACTGGAGGATGCTGTGGATTCAAACTAACACCATGCAGTATTGTAATCCAGGACTCCTGAGGAACCTGAAGCCTGGTCCAGTGGAGAAGAGGAACTCCTCCAGATAAGGAGTGAGGATTGTTTTTGATGTTTGAATTATTACATGTATATATTTTATTCATACATGAGTTAATAACTTACTGAACTGGTAGTGTGTCATTCTTTCTGTTCTATGTTCTCCTCATAGAGCTCATAATTGTTGAAATTCCTCCGAGACAATTTCTTCTTTAAAGCAACATTACATTGTTTATCAAATAAAACAGACAAATTTTCAGTTCTATATTTTACAGTCATAAACAATCATTTACAGTCTGTTGATCTCTCTGTTGATCTCTCTGTCTTTATCCATCTATCTCCATATATTTACACATGAGTAGAGAACATGAGTAGAGAGCATGACTCCATGAGGAGAGCTTCCTGTCTAGATGTGGTTCTCCTCTCTGAGGAGGTCGTTCTTCAGGAGCAGGTAGCTGGACAGTGAGTCTCACTCGCACATCACTTCCTGCCAGGTCCCTCTGGGCGTCCTCATTGTCACCTGGTCATCTCCATCATCATCCCCGGACCTTCCTCCTCCTCCTTCCATGGACCTTCCTCCTCCTCCCTGGAACTTCCTCCTCCTCCCTGGACCTTCCTCCACCTCCCTGGACCTTCCACCTCTTCCCTGGAACTTCCTTCTCCTCCCTGGACCGTCCTCCTCCTCCCTGGACCTTCCACCTCTTCCCTGGACCTCCCTCCTCCTCCCTGGACCGTCCTCCTCCTCCCTGGACCTTCCTCCTCCTCCTCCTCCCTGGACCTTCCTCCTCTTCCTCCTCCCTGGACCTTCCTCCTCCTCCTCCTCCCAGGACCTTCCTCCTCCTCCCTGGACCTTCCTCCTCCTCCCTGGACCTTCCTCCCCCTCCACCCTGGACCTTCCTCCTCCTCCTCATCCCTGGACCTTCCTCCACCTCATCCCTGGACCCTCCTCCTCCCTGGACCTCCCTCCTCCTCCCTGGACCTCCCTCCTCCTCCCTGGACCTTCCTCCTTCTCCCTGGACCTTCCTCCTCCTCCTCCTCCTCCTCCCTGGACCGTCCTCCTCCTCCCTGGACCTTCCTCCTCCTCCTCCTCCCTGGACCTTCCTCCTCCTCCCTGGACCTTCCTCCTCCTCCCTGGACCTTCCTCCTCCTCCTCCTCCCTGGACCGTCCTCCTCCTCCCTGGACCGTCCTCCTCCTCCCTGGACCTTCCTCCTCCTCCCTGGACCTTCCTCCCTCCTCCACCCTGGACCTTCCTCCTCCTCCTCCTCCTCCCTGGACCTTCCTCCTCCTCCACCCTGGACCTTCCTCCTCCTCCTCCTCCCTGGACCCTCCTCCTCCTCCCTGGACCTCCCTCCTCCTCCCTGGACCTTCCTCCACCTCCTCCCTGGACCTTCCACCTCCTCCTCTCTGGACCTTCCTCCTCCTCCTCCTCCCTGGACCGTCCTCCTCCTCCCTGGACCTTCCTCCTCCTCCCTGGACCTCCCTCCTCCTCCTCCCTGGACCTCCCTCCTCCTCCCTGGACCTCCCTCCTCCTCCCTGGACCTTCCTCCTCCTCCTCCTCCCTGGACCTTCCTCCTCCTCCCTGGACCTCCCTCCTCCTCCCTGGACAGCCCTCCTCCTACCTGGACCTCCTCCCTGGACCTTCCTCCTCCTCCTCCCTGGACCCTCCTCCTCCTCCCTGGACCTCCCTCCTCCTCCCTGGACCTCCCTCCTCCTCCTCCCTGGACCTTCCTCCTCCTCCTCCTCCCTGGACCTTCCTCCTCCTCCCTGGACCTCCCTCCTCCTCCCTGGACAGCCCTCCTCCTACCTGGACCTCCTCCCTGGACCTTCCTCCTCCTCCTCCCTGGACCCTCCTCCTCCTCCCTGGACCTCCCTCCTCCTCCCTGGACCCTCCTCCTCCTCCCTGGACCTTCCTCCTCCTCCCTGGACCTCCCTCCTCCTCCCTGGACAGCCCTCCTCCTACCTGGACCTCCTCCCTGGACCTTCCTCCTCCTCCTCCCTGGACCCTCCTCCTCCTCCCTGGACCTCCCTCCTCCTCCCTGGACCCTCCTCCTCCTCCCTGGACCTTCCTCCTCCTCCCTGGACCTCCCTCCTCCTCCCTGGACCTCCCTCCTCCTCCCTGGACCTTCCTCCATCCTGGACCTCCCTCCTCCTCCCTGGACCTTCCTCCACCTCCTCCCTGGACCTTCCTCTCCATCCCTGGACCTCCCTCTCCACCTCCATGATGTCACCACACAGACAACACTCAGAGGACGTCTCTCCAGGCTCTCAGAAAGACGGAGCACCAGGAGGTGTGGCCTGGAGTCTGTTGGGTTTCATCCTGCCTGTCAGTTAAAATTCACATGGAAACATTTGATATATTTTGATGTAATCATGAATCAGCATTTATTATTTCCTTCGTGTTCATGATTTAGATTATTGAAATAAAGCAGGTTGTCAGTACAGTGATATAATAACAACTGTGTACTGCAGGCATGGGTACAGTACTTCCTCTGTCACCCAGCAGAAAGTACTTGGTGGATATAGTACTTCCTCCGTCACCCAGCAGAAGTACCTGGTAGATATAGTACTTCCTCTGTCACCCTGCAGAAAGTACCCAGCTGGTACCAGTACTTGCTGGTACATGGAGGATCTGTGCAGGACAAGAGCATCCTGCACAGATCCCCAGTTGCCAATGTACACATCAATAAACCTCATATATTATAGAGTATTTTTTAACCACAGGTAGATGCAGGAAAGATTCTACCTTGCTGACATGTTTCAGCTTCATCTGTAGTCTTCCTCAGAGGGTCATCTGGTTGTGATGACATGTCGGTCTTCATCAGGTGACCGGCCAGATGAGGCTCTGAGGAAGACTACAGATGAAGCTGAAACATGTCAGCAAGGTAGAATCTTTCCTGCATCTACCTGTGGTTACAAAAGACTCGATAATATATGAGGTTTAGAAGTACAAAATGAACAATTCAACTGTCAATAAACCTCCTTTGGCATCACAAATAACTAGAGAGGAAAAGTTTTTTGTTTAGGTAACAGATGTGTTGTGGCTCTGCAGGAGGAAGAATTAGAAGGTGACACCATCAACGACTCCAGCAGGAGGAAGAATTAGAAGGTGACACCATCAATCAGCAGTACAGCAGAATACCTGATGACCAGCAGGAGGAAGAATTAGAAGGTGACACCATCAACCAGCAGTACAGCAGGAGGAAGAATTAGAAGGTGACACCATCAACCAGCAGTACAGCAGGAGGAAGAATTAGAAGGTGACACCATCAACCAGCAGTACAGCAGCATAGACATATATACACTAGACGCCTCACCGACTGGCAGGAACATACGTCAGTGCGTCCGCCATCTTGTGAGTGTCATTTGTCAGGACGTCAGCAACGATGCCTCATCACTGTACTGCGTTTGGTTGTGCTAATAGACAAAATCAGGACAATGGACAGCGTGGGATTACCTTCCACAGGTAGGAAAAACATATTTTTTGTTGTTGTCGCTGTGTTTAGCTCATATAATATTAACTTGGGACATAGATGAGCTGGAGCCGTGGGAAATGCTCTCTATTCCCTGGCTGAAGCTCGCCCTCAAACAACACCAACAATATCAACATCGACACACTGATGTTTATGATACCGGAGCAGCTTCAAAATCAGCAATACATCTGCACCTATCGCTTCAGCCAAGACCACTTGGAGCTCCTCTTCAACTCCATCAGGGCATCTGGTAGGGATATTAAAGTTTTCCTTTTTCCCCCCTTGAGACTGAGAGCTGTGATGTTGACTAAGTAGTAAGAAGATATGGTGCACCTTGAATGAACTAATGGGAAAGAACAAAAATCCAATGATTTGTTTCATGGAAAAAGATGGTCAGGCAAACCAATTGAGATTGCAAAGCAATTTGAACAACGTTTTTATTGATAAAACGTGTAATTTAAGAAACAATATGCTGACCAGGTTGAATGATTGTATTCCCTTAATATAAAATACAATTTTGAAGGTTAAAAAAATGTGAATATAAACTGCAGAAGGTAACTATAGAGGATGTAACAAAGGCTCTCAAATCTTGTAAAAAAAACCAAAAACAACTTCTCTGGGGGTGGATCAATTAGATAGAAAACTTATTAAACTCATAGCAAATGACATTTCCTCAGTGGTGTGTCATATAATAAATCAAAGCTTTCAAACAGGGTCGGTGCAACAAAAGTTGAAAATAGCCAAAATGATCCCGTTGCCAAAAAATGATAAACAACCATTGTCCGATGTAAACAGTCGTCCAATTACTATATTGTCTGTTTTGAGGAAAATCATAGTAATATTTTTCTTTGAACAATTAAAATGATATGTTGTAATGTAAAGTATTGCTGAATTGTTTTTATTGGACCCCAAGAGGAATAGCGACAGCTCTGCTACGCAGATGGGGATCTCTAGAATAAACATAAACAGTACTTGTGTACATTGATGTTAATTCAATTCAATTCAATTCAATTTTATTTGTAAAGCGCTAAATCACATCAACAAACATCTCAAAGCGCTCTTACAATGATAGAGTACAACAGGACCCAACTAAACCCTTCCAAAGCAAGCAGGTGTAACAAGCAACAGTGGCCAGGAAAAACTCCCTCGCATGGAGAGAAGTTCAAGAAGTCCCTCTTCAGGAAGAAACCGTGGGGCGGACCCTAGACTCTGGAAGGACGGCCATCCGCCTTGACCGGTTGGGGGGAGAAGTACATGGGATAGGACAGGGAGAGAGAGGAATAGAAGAGAGAGAGAGAGAGGAATAGAAGAGAGAGAGAGAGAGGAATAGAAGAGGGAGAGAGAGAGGAATAGAAGAGAGAGAGAGAGAGGAATAGAAGAGAGAGAGAGAGAGAGAGGCAGACAGGCCAGATAAGTACAAATACTAAGAAAAGTCTATGATGAGCGTTGGTCTGATGATGAGCCAATCTCAGTCTGGAGTTTAAGGGCCGTGCCGTTGCGGTGGGGTCCCGGTGCTGTGGGGGGGTCCTGGTGCTGTGGGGGGGTCCCGGTGCTGTGGGGGGGTCCCGGTGCTCTGGGGGGGTCCCGGTGCTGTGGGGGGGTCCCGGTGCTGTGGTGGGGTCGGGTAGTAGGACCGTCGTAACTCCACTCTGGGAGTCTTGGGTCTGATCCCCTGGATCCTGCTCCCCTCCTGTCAGGATCTGGTGGCTCCAGTAATGTTGTTACACAGAGAGAAAGAAAGAAAGACAAGAAACAGAAGCTCCAAATGTAGAGTTCCTCCCTTTAACGGGAGAGAGGAAATCCCCTCAGCAGTCTAGGCCTAGAGCAGCTCAACTTAGTGCTCCTATTTTATCCCTATTTTATTCCTAAGGATAAGCTTTATCAAATAGGAATGTTTTTAGTCTCCTCTTAAATAAACTAATGGTGTCGGCCCTTCGGACCGAGGCTGCTAGTTGATTCCAGAGTAAAGGAGCCATATGGCTGAAACTCCTGCCTCCTCTTTTACTTTGAAGGACTTTAGGGATTACCAACAGTCCTGCATCCTCAGAGCCAAGGGCTCGTGGAGGGTGAGACCCTTCTAGAAGTTTCTCCATATAGGACGGAGCCTGGTGATGAAGAGTTTTAGATGTGATCAGAAGGATGTTGAATTCTATTCTAGATTTGATGTGAAGCCAGTGTAAGGATGCTAAGACTGGGGAGATGTGCTCTCTTCTTCCAGTTCTGGTTAGTAAACCTGCAGCAGCGTTCTGCTCTAGCTGGAAGATCCTAACAGAGGAGTTTGGACATCCTGACATTAGGGAGTTACAATAATCTAATCTTGAAGTCACAAAGGCAGGAAGCATTTGTTCTGCATCTTTGAAGGACAAGAAGTTTCTCATTTTTGCAATATTCCTTAGATGGAAGAAGGCTGTCCTGGAGACATGTTTAACATGGGACATAAAGGACAGATCCTGATCAGAAATAACACCCAGGTTCCTAATATCACTATTAGAGGTTAAGGTAATATTATCTAAGGTAATCAGACTATCTGAAAAGTAATCCCTGAGCTTTTTAGGACCTAGGATTAGAACCTCAGTCTTGGATGTGTTGAGCATTAAGAAGTTGATAGACATCCAGGACTTAACGTCCCTGAGGCAGGACTCTAGTTTAACAAGTTGGTCGGCCTGATTGGCTTTAACTGATAAATAGAGCTGAGTATCATCTGCATAACAATGAAAGTTAATGTTGTGTTTCCTAATAATATTTCCGAGTGGTAACATATAGAGATTAAACAATATGGGTCCGAGGACGGAGCCTTGTGGTACTCCACACAGGACCCCTTCATGTATTGAAGATTTGTTATTTACATGAACAAATTGAAAGCGGTCAGATAAATATGATTTAAACCAGTTTAAGGCTAAGTTTTTAATGCCGACGCCATCTTCTAATCTCCTTAAGAGTATATTATGATCGACAGTATCAAATGCGGCACTAAGGTCCAGAAGAAGTAAAGCAGATAGAAGAGCTCTATCTGAGGCCATTAGAAGGTCATTAGTAACTTTTAGCAGTGCAGTCTCTGTACTGTGGTTCATTCTGAAGCTGGACTGAAGGTCCTCTAACAGATTATTCTCGTGCAGATAATCATTGAGTTGTTTAGCCACTACTTGCTCCAGAACCTTTGACAGGAAAGGAAGGTTGGAGATGGGCCTGTAGTTTGAGAGAAGGCTTGTGTCTAAGTTTGGCTTCTTAATGAGAGGTTTAATAACTGCTAGTTTAAAGGATTGGGGCACATAGCCTATTGTTAGAGACTGGTTAATAATTGCGAGTATAGAATTATTGATTAGTGGCAGTGCCTCTTTCAGAATTCTAGTAGGAATTGGGTCCAACAGGCTAGTAGTTGGTTTAGCAGAAGAAATAAGGGAATTTAGTTGGACTAGTTGTATTTGCTGAAAGCATTCCAGATGACTGTTAGGTTTAACCAGTTCCTCTGTTATGGGGCTAACGGACGGTAGGGTTTGATGGATGTTATCCCTAAGCCTTGTCATTTTATTTTGAAAGAACTTCATGAAGTCCTCACTACATATATTGATAGGAATGGTGGGCTCAACACTATTTTGGTTCTTGGTCAGTTTGGCTACAGTACTGAAAAGAAACCGAGGGTTGTTTTTGTTTTCCTCTATTAAGGATGAGTAGTAATTAGTTCTACTTCTACTCAGAGCTTTCTTATAAGTTTTGAAGCTATCCTTCCAGGCTATATAATCTAGCTCTGTTTTTGTTGAACGCCAAGTTCTTTCTAATCTACGGGAGCGTTGTTTAAGCTGGCGGGTTGATGAGTTAAACCATGGGGAGGACTTTTCCTGTTTTTTCATTTTCATTTTTTGAGGAGCTATGTCGTCTAGCGTTGTTTTTAGCATATCTGTCAGACTGTTTGTTAGGTATTCAATGTCTGAGCTAGCAACAGTATACGGGTCAGGAAGATCCACTACTGATTCTATAGCAGAGGGAATTCTTTCCTTGAATTTAGTTACTATGTTATCAGAGAGAGACCTGGTTAACACGGCTTTAACCGGAGGGTTAGAACTATTTAGAACAAAGTCAAAGGTTATTAAGAAGTGATCTGACAGGAAATCATAGTGAGGAGAGATGGTCAGATGCTCTATATTCAAACCATAAGTTAGAATAAGGTCTAGGGTGTGGAGATGTTTCTGGGTAGGCCCGTCTACTACCTGAGAGAAACCTAGAGAGTCAAGTGTAGATCTAAAGCTGCACTGAAACTATCATTTTCTAGGTCATCATGAACATTGAAGTCTCCTACCATGATAACCTTATCTTTAGTCAGGGCTACATCTGACAACAATTCAGAGAATTCAGTTAGAAAAGTTGAAGAAGGTCCAGGAGGACGAGAAATTATTACAGATTCTACAGAATTTACTATTTTATTTGACGGGTGTGGCATGGTCATGCTCAGACTCTCAAAAGAACTAAAGTTGGGTTTTGGGTTAATATTAATTAGTAAGTGAGAGTTCTAGATGGCTGCCTCCACCCTCCTCCACCACCTCCACCAGCTATTTGAGTGTTAGTATGACTTGGAGGGGAGGCTTCATTTAGACTAACATACTCATCTTTACGTAGCAGGTTTCTGTTCATCCAAAGAGATCAATGTTGTGTTCGGTTATCAGATCATTGACTAGAAGAGCTTTGGATGATAAAGATCTAATGTTTAGGAAACCACATTTAATTTTTTTGTCTTGATTTTGTCTAGTTTCACACTTGATACGGATGAAGTTTTTGTAGTCATTAGAAGTTATTTTCCTAGGTTTAGATAGTTTTATACTTGTGGTGGTCCGAGGGATAGACACAGTCTCTATGGGATGTTTAACTAAGTTAGCTATGGTTGGTGACTGCCCAGAGGGAAACTCAGAGAGGCGTGTAGGACTGCCACTCTGTTGCCTGGTCCCCACTCTGCTACGTCAGGATGGAGGAGCTAAGCTTTTAACTCTGTTTCTAGATAAGAGGTACGCTCCATCCAACGTGGGATGGATGCCGTCCCTCCTGATGAGACCAGGCTTGCCCCAGAAGGACTTCCAATTATTAATGAAGCCTACCGAGTTACTGGGACACCACCCTGACAGCCAGCGGTTAAAAGATGAGGCTAAACATCTGGTCCCTGATGAGGTTTGGGAGGGGGCCAGAGAAAACTACTTCGTCTGAAATGTGTTAATGTGTTTTTGTTGTTTATCTAAGGGGTTCTGGAATAACAATCCATCAGCAGGCCAATTCCAGGCTATTTTCCGCCGCCTCATGGTCCACTGTGGTGTGTCTCCTGGCAAGTCTGGAAACGTGGCAGCAGTGAAGCACACTGTGTCCCTGTCTGCTGTTGATCTGTCCTCAGCTCCAGCAGCAGAAGAATCTGAAGACCTCCCGTCCCCGTTCCCCAACATCCCTGCTCTCGTGTGTGACCACAATGATCTGCCCACAGGTTCTGGTGGCCTTGTGGACAATGCTCTGACTTATAGATCAGGGTTTGTTGTGAGACGCGTTTTAAGGACGCTGTCTTGTAGTGTGTGCCGTGGTAGCCTGGTGACAGATGCTGCATCTGCATCTTTTGATAAGAGCTCCCACTCGCTGACCCTCAGGAATAGGGGAGGACTCATGATTCCTTCTGAGGGGACAGTGAAGGTTGTCAATTCAGCAGAGCGTTTCATTCGCCAGTCAGAACCAGGGCAGAACATGAGCGTGTCCTCTCTCAACCGGTTGGTCCGTGCAGACATTGGATCACAGGACATATTTTTTCTCAAGGGACACATCGAGGACACACAGGATGGCATTGGAAACCATCACTTTGGGCTCATGGTAGTTTCAGTTTTCCACAAACTAAGATTCCATCACATTGCAAAAATGAGAACACCAAAACTCCAAATTGGCAATTCACGGAAGAGGCTGTGCAACACAGTCCTTTTCCAAGGCTTCTGAATTTGTGAAATGAAGCAACCTCAAAATTAGTTTGTGGTTACTGTTATCAATCTATAAATATGTAAATATATGGAACAACAAATATGTAAATATAATGAATAAATCACTAATATAATAGGTAAATATGTAACAACAACTATATAATGTGAGGTTAATATGTAAGAATAATGTCATATAATATGTAATAGATAAATGTATAGCATAAATATGTAATAGGTAAATATGTAACAATTTTTTTTATGTAATATTAAAGGTAAATATGTAACGATAAATAAATGTAGTATAGGTAGATATGTTATTGTGTGTAAATATGTAAATAAGAAAATCTACATTTGTTCCACAAAAAATGTTATAACTTGTGCCCTAATGTACATGTTCATTGTATATAAATGTCACATTGCGTGTAAATAAACGCTTTTACATATTGTTGTCATGGCTCCATCATGCTGCTCTAAAAGGAGAGGACAGCGTCCCAATGTCCATCTGCAAACTGCTTCCATTTCCTCTCAATACTTTCTATAAGTATGCTACATTGGATAAATGAATAAATAAATGAAACAGTTTTTAATTTAATAAATAAAAAATGAAAGCAGTGATTCTTCACAGTCCTGTAAATGTATATTTACGTGGTTTTCTTCAGAAAACACGTCGCTGTCACACAGACTTGTTTAGGCTGACGGGTCAGACTTGCCCCTCACAAGATGGCGGCCGCTGTGACGTAACGGAGCGGTGGGCGGAGACAGGCTGCGTCTAGTGTTTATGTCTATGGTACAGCAGGAGGAAGAATTAGAAGGTGACACCATCAACCAGCAGTACAGCAGGAGGAAGAATTAGAAGGTGACACCATCAACCAGCAGTACAGCAGGAGGAAGAATTAGAAGGTGACACCATCAACCAGCAGTACAGCAGAATACCTGATGACCAGCAGGAGGAAGAATTAGAAGGTGACACCATCAACCAGCAGTACAGCAGTACAGCCTGATGACCAGCAGGAGGAAGAATTAGAAGGTGACACCATCAACCAGCAGTACAGCAGAATACCTGATGACCAGCAGGAGGAAGAATTAGAAGGTGACACCATCAACCAGCAGTACAGCAGTACAGCCTGATGACCAGCAGGAAGAAGAATTAGAAGGTGACACCATCAACCAGCAGTACAGCAGTACAGCCTGATGACCAGCAGGAAGAAGAATTAGAAGGTGACACCATCAACCAGCAGTACAGCAGTACAGCCTGATGACCAGCAGGAGCATCAGTATCAACATAACAATGCAACCCTGAAGCTGGAGTCACGACACCTCCAGGAGAGAAAGGTTCCAGGGTAGGAACATTATTGACCTGTGTATCACTGCAGGGGTTCCTGGGAAATAAAAGAAAGAACTTTAGAACTTTTAAAAACTGTGTAATTGTTCTTTGTACATAATGTTTCTAACTTGTGTTTTTACTGTTGTAGGTTCTGCTGAAGTTTATTCAATAAAGTTTCCTTTATCTTCTGCTTGATATCTTTCTTTACTCGACAGTGTAAGTGATGTGTGTATTTATGTATTTATTCTCACACAGTATAAGCCATTTATGTATTTATTCTAAAGAGAAATGATTAGAGGTAATGATTGGAGTACTTAACTGTAGGATGTATATTAGACAAATGTAATAGAGTACATATTAATGACATGAGCAGAAGGATGACAACAAGCAGCAGGAATGTGAAAAGCTGGTTAATTATTTAATAAACATCAGGGATCTTCAGTAAAACAGTAAAATACTAGTTTGTAGTAGTAGAACATTTCTGATCAGCTGCTTTTATTGTTACTGAACTCCAAGGAGAGGAAGAGTAAAATAAAGGCTTATAGGAGGTAGAAGTAATAGTAACATAGATACGATACACTGTACTTTAGACAGTACTGAACACGGTACTAAAGAGAGTACACTACACTGTACTATACACGGTACAATACACTGTAATATACACTGCATGTATGTGACGGAAAAGGTACTATTTTACAATAATGTTCTAAAATTTAGATCATCATATAAAATATCAGGTACAAATCACCTTCCTGCTGAACCAGAGAGGAAACAGGTTCCTCCTCTTCATCCTCCCCCTCTTCCTCCTCCTCCTCCTCCCCCTCTTCCTCCTCCTCCTCCTCCTCCTCCTCTTCCTCCTCTTCCTCCCCCTCCCCCCTTCTCCTCCTCCCCCCCTCCCCCTCCTCCTCCTCCTCCTCTTCCTCCCCCTCCCCCCTCCCCTTCCTCCCCCTCCTCCTCTTCCTCCCCCTCCTCCTCCTCCTCCTCCTCTACATGTCGTCACACTGTGCTTTGTAGATAAAGAGTGACATGTCATCAGACTGTGCTGTGTGTAGATAAAGAGTGACATGTCATCCCACTGTGCTTTGTAGATAAAGAGTGACATGTCATCACACTGTGCTGTGTGTAGATAAAGAGTGACATGTCATCACACTGTGATTTTTAAGTAAAGAGTGACATGTCATCACATTGTGCTTAGTGCAGGTAAAGAGTGACATGTCATCACACTGTGATTTGTGTAGATAAAGAGTGACATGTCATCACACTGTGCTTTGTGTAGATAAAGAGTGACATGTCATCACACTGTGATTTGTGTAGATATAGAGTGACATGTCATCGCACTGTGCTGTGTGTAGATAAAGAGTGACATGTCATCACACTGTACTTTTTTTGGATAAAGAGTGACATGTCATCACACTGTGCTTTGTGCAGATAAAGAGTGACATGTCATCACACTGTACTTTGTTTGGATAAAGAGTGACATGTCATCACACTGTGCTTTGTGCAGATAAAGAGTGATATTTCATCACACTGTGGTTTGTTTGGATAAAGAGTGACATGTCATCACACTGTGCTTAGTGCAGGTAAAGAGTGACATGTCATCACACTGTGATTTGTGTAGATAAAGAGTGACATGTCATCACACTGTGCTTTGTGTAGATAAAGAGTGACATGTCATCACACTGTGGTTTGTTTGGATAAAGAGTGACATGTCGTCACACTGTGCTTTGTAGGTAAAGAGTGACATGTCATCACACTGTGCTGTGTAGGTAAAGAGTGACATGTCATCACACTGTGGTTTGTCCAGTTAAAGAGTGACATGTCGTCACACTGTGCTTTGTAGGTAAAGAGTGACATGTCATCACACTGTGCTTAGTGCAGATAAAGAGTGACATGTTGTCACACTGTGCTTTGTAGGTAAAGAGTGACATGTCATCACACTGTGCTGTGTGTAGATAAAGAGTGACATGTCATCAGACTGTGTTGTGTAGAAAGAGTGACATGTCATCACACTGTGTTGTGTAGAAAGAGTGACATGTCATCACACTGTGCTGTGTGTAGAGAAAGAGTGACATGTCATCACACTGTGCTTTGTTTGGATAAAGAGTGACATGTCATCCCACTGTGCTTTGTGCAGATAAAGAGTGACATGTCATCGCACTGTGGTTTGTTTGGATAAAGAGTGACATGTCAGCACACTGTGCTTTGTCCAGTTAAAGAGTGACATGTCGTCACACTGTGCTTTGTAGGTAAAGAGTGACATGTCATCACACTGTGCTGTGTAGAAAGAGTGACATGTCATCACTCTGTACTGTGTGTAGATAAAGAGTGACATGTCATCACACTGTGCTTATTGCAGATAAAGAGTGACATGTCGTCACACTGTGCTTTGTAGGTAAAGATTGACATGTCATCACACTGTGTTGTGTAGAAAGAGTGACATGTTATCACATGTCACTCTTTCTTGACATGTTATCTTCTATTCCTCTCTCTCTCTCTCTTCTATTCCTCTCTCTCCCTGTCCTATCCCATGTACTTCTCCCCCCCAACCGGTCAAGGCGGATGGCCGTCCTTCCAGAGTCTAGGGTCCGCCCCACGGTTTCTTCCTGAAGAGGGAGTTCTTGAACTTCTCTCCATGCGAGGGAGTTTTTCCTGGCCACTGTTGCTTGTTACACCTGCTGCTTTGGAAGGGTTTAGTTGGGTCCTGTTGTACTCTATCATTGTAAGAGCGCTTTGAGATGTTTGTTGATGTGATTTAGCGCTTTACAAATAAAATTGAATTGAATTGAATTGAATCACACTGTGCTGTGTGTAGATAAAGAGTGACATGTCATCACACTGTGATTTTTTGGTAAAGAGTGACATGTCATCACACTGTGCTTAGTGCAGGTAAAGAGTGACATGTCATCACACTGTGATTTGTGTAGATATAGAGTGACATGTCATCAAACTGTGCTGTGTGTAGATAAACAGTGACATGTCATCAAACTGTACTTTGTTTGGATAAAGAGTGACATGTCATCACACTGTGGTTTGTGCAGATAAAGAGTGATATGTCATCACACTGTGGTTTGTTTGGATAAAGAGTGACATGTCATCACACTGTGCTTTGTGCAGATAAAGAGTGACATGTCGTCATACTGTGCTTTGTAGAAAGAATGATATGTCATCACACTGTGCTGTGTAGTTAAGAGTGACATGTCATCACTCTGTGATTTGTGTAGATAAAGAGGGACATGTCATCAAACTGTGCTGTGTAGAAAGAGTGACATGTCATCACACTGTGCTTTGTTTGGATAAAGAGTGACATGTCATCACACTGTGATTTGTCCAGTTAAAGAGTGACATGTCATCACACTGTGCTTTGTAGGTAAAGAGTGACATGTCATCACACTATTCTTTGTGTAGATAAAGAGTGACATGTCATCACACTGTGCTTTGTAGGTAAAGAGTGACATGTCATCACACTGTGCTGTGTAGGTAAAGAGTGACATGTCATCACACTGTGGTTTGTCCAGTTAAAGAGTGACATGTCGTCACACTGTGCTTTGTAGGTAAAGAGTGACATGTCATCACACTGTGCTTAGTGCAGATAAAGAGTGACATGTTGTCACACTGTGCTTTGTAGGTAAAGAGTGACATGTCATCACACTGTGCTGTGTGTAGATAAAGAGTGACATGTCATCAGACTGTGTTGTGTAGAAAGAGTGACATGTCATCACACTGTGTTGTGTAGAAAGAGTGACATGTTATCACACTGTGCTGTGTGTAGATAAAGAGTGACATGTCATCACACTTTGATTTTTTGGTAAAGAGTGACATGTCATCACACTGTGCTTAGTGCAGGTAAAGAGTGACATGTCATCACACTGTGATTTGTGTAGATATAGAGTGACATGTCATCACACTGTGCTGTGTGTAGATAAACAGTGACATGTCATCACACTGTGTTGTGTAGAAAGAGTGACATGTTATCACACTGTGCTGTGTGTAGATAAAGAGTGACATGTCATCACACTGTGCTGTGTGTAGAGAAAGAGTGACATGTCATCACACTGTGCTTTGTTTGGATAAAGAGTGACATGTCATCCCACTGTGCTTTGTGCAGATAAAGAGTGACATGTCATCGCACTGTGGTTTGTTTGGATAAAGAGTGACATGTCAGCACACTGTGCTTTGTCCAGTTAAAGAGTGACATGTCGTCACACTGTGCTTTGTAGGTAAAGAGTGACATGTCATCACACTGTGCTGTGTAGAAAGAGTGACATGTCATCACTCTGTACTGTGTGTAGATAAAGAGTGACATGTCATCACACTGTGCTTATTGCAGATAAAGAGTGACATGTCGTCACACTGTGCTTTGTAGGTAAAGATTGACATGTCATCACACTGTGTTGTGTAGAAAGAGTGACATGTTATCACATGTCACTCTTTCTTGACATGTTATCTTCTATTCCTCTCTCTCTCTCTCTTCTATTCCTCTCTCTCCCTGTCCTATCCCATGTACTTCTCCCCCCAACCGGTCAAGGCGGATGGCCGTCCTTCCAGAGTCTAGGGTCCGCCCCACGGTTTCTTCCTGAAGAGGGAGTTCTTGAACTTCTCTCCATGCGAGGGAGTTTTTCCTGGCCACTGTTGCTTGTTACACCTGCTGCTTTGGAAGGGTTTAGTTGGGTCCTGTTGTACTCTATCATTGTAAGAGCGCTTTGAGATGTTTGTTGATGTGATTTAGCGCTTTACAAATAAAATTGAATTGAATTGAATTGAATCACACTGTGCTGTGTGTAGATAAAGAGTGACATGTCATCACACTGTGATTTTTTGGTAAAGAGTGACATGTCATCACACTGTGCTTAGTGCAGGTAAAGAGTGACATGTCATCACACTGTGATTTGTGTAGATATAGAGTGACATGTCATCAAACTGTGCTGTGTGTAGATAAACAGTGACATGTCATCAAACTGTACTTTGTTTGGATAAAGAGTGACATGTCATCACACTGTGGTTTGTGCAGATAAAGAGTGATATGTCATCACACTGTGGTTTGTTTGGATAAAGAGTGACATGTCATCACACTGTGCTTTGTGCAGATAAAGAGTGACATGTCGTCATACTGTGCTTTGTAGAAAGAATGATATGTCATCACACTGTGCTGTGTAGTTAAGAGTGACATGTCATCACTCTGTGATTTGTGTAGATAAAGAGGGACATGTCATCAAACTGTGCTGTGTAGAAAGAGTGACATGTCATCACACTGTGCTTTGTTTGGATAAAGAGTGACATGTCATCACACTGTGATTTGTCCAGTTAAAGAGTGACATGTCATCACACTGTGCTTTGTAGGTAAAGAGTGACATGTCATCACACTATTCTTTGTGTAGATAAAGAGTGACATGTCATCACACTGTGCTTTGTAGGTAAAGAGTGACATGTCATCACACTGTGCTGTGTAGGTAAAGAGTGACATGTCATCACACTGTGGTTTGTCCAGTTAAAGAGTGACATGTCGTCACACTGTGCTTTGTAGGTAAAGAGTGACATGTCATCACACTGTGCTTAGTGCAGATAAAGAGTGACATGTTGTCACACTGTGCTTTGTAGGTAAAGAGTGACATGTCATCACACTGTGCTGTGTGTAGATAAAGAGTGACATGTCATCAGACTGTGTTGTGTAGAAAGAGTGACATGTCATCACACTGTGTTGTGTAGAAAGAGTGACATGTTATCACACTGTGCTGTGTGTAGATAAAGAGTGACATGTCATCACACTTTGATTTTTTGGTAAAGAGTGACATGTCATCACACTGTGCTTAGTGCAGGTAAAGAGTGACATGTCATCACACTGTGATTTGTGTAGATATAGAGTGACATGTCATCACACTGTGCTGTGTGTAGATAAACAGTGACATGTCATCACACTGTGTTGTGTAGAAAGAGTGACATGTTATCACACTGTGCTGTGTGTAGATAAAGAGTGACATGTCATCACACTGTGCTGTGTGTAGAGAAAGAGTGACATGTCATCACACTGTGCTTTGTTTGGATAAAGAGTGACATGTCATCCCACTGTGCTTTGTGCAGATAAAGAGTGACATGTCATCGCACTGTGGTTTGTTTGGATAAAGAGTGACATGTCAGCACACTGTGCTTTGTCCAGTTAAAGAGTGACATGTCGTCACACTGTGCTTTGTAGGTAAAGAGTGACATGTCATCACACTGTGCTGTGTAGAAAGAGTGACATGTCATCACTCTGTACTGTGTGTAGATAAAGAGTGACATGTCATCACACTGTGCTTATTGCAGATAAAGAGTGACATGTCGTCACACTGTGCTTTGTAGGTAAAGATTGACATGTCATCACACTGTGTTGTGTAGAAAGAGTGACATGTTATCACATGTCACTCTTTCTTGACATGTTATCTTCTATTCCTCTCTCTCTCTCTCTTCTATTCCTCTCTCTCCCTGTCCTATCCCATGTACTTCTCCCCCCAACCGGTCAAGGCGGATGGCCGTCCTTCCAGAGTCTAGGGTCCGCCCCACGGTTTCTTCCTGAAGAGGGAGTTCTTGAACTTCTCTCCATGCGAGGGAGTTTTTCCTGGCCACTGTTGCTTGTTACACCTGCTGCTTTGGAAGGGTTTAGTTGGGTCCTGTTGTACTCTATCATTGTAAGAGCGCTTTGAGATGTTTGTTGATGTGATTTAGCGCTTTACAAATAAAATTGAATTGAATTGAATTGAATCACACTGTGCTGTGTGTAGATAAAGAGTGACATGTCATCACACTGTGATTTTTTGGTAAAGAGTGACATGTCATCACACTGTGCTTAGTGCAGGTAAAGAGTGACATGTCATCACACTGTGATTTGTGCAGATATAGAGTGACATGTCATCACACTGTGCTGTGTGTAGATAAACAGTGACATGTCATCAAACTGTACTTTGTTTGGATAAAGAGTGACATGTCATCACACTGTGGTTTGTGCAGATAAAGAGTGATATGTCATCACACTGTGGTTTGTTTGGATAAAGAGTGACATGTCATCACACTGTGGTTTGTTTGGATAAAGAGTGACATGTCGTCACACTGTGCTTTGTGCAGGTAAAGAGTGACATGTCATCACACTGTGCTTAGTGCAGGTAAAGAGTGACATGTCATCACACTGTGATTTGTGTAGATATAGAGTGACATGTCATCAAACTGTGCTGTGTGTAGATAAACAGTGACATGTCATCAAACTGTACTTTGTTTGGATAAAGAGTGACATGTCATCACACTGTGGTTTGTGCAGATAAAGAGTGATATGTCATCACACTGTGGTTTGTTTGGATAAAGAGTGACATGTCATCACACTGTGCTTTGTGCAGATAAAGAGTGACATGTCGTCATACTGTGCTTTGTAGAAAGAATGATATGTCATCACACTGTGCTGTGTAGTTAAGAGTGACATGTCATCACTCTGTGATTTGTGTAGATAAAGAGGGACATGTCATCAAACTGTGCTGTGTAGAAAGAGTGACATGTCATCACACTGTGCTTTGTTTGGATAAAGAGTGACATGTCATCACACTGTGATTTGTCCAGTTAAAGAGTGACATGTCATCACACTGTGCTTTGTAGGTAAAGAGTGACATGTCATCACACTATTCTTTGTGTAGATAAAGAGTGACATGTCATCACACTGTGCTTTGTAGGTAAAGAGTGACATGTCATCACACTGTGCTGTGTAGGTAAAGAGTGACATGTCATCACACTGTGGTTTGTCCAGTTAAAGAGTGACATGTCGTCACACTGTGCTTTGTAGGTAAAGAGTGACATGTCATCACACTGTGCTTAGTGCAGATAAAGAGTGACATGTTGTCACACTGTGCTTTGTAGGTAAAGAGTGACATGTCATCACACTGTGCTGTGTGTAGATAAAGAGTGACATGTCATCAGACTGTGTTGTGTAGAAAGAGTGACATGTCATCACACTGTGTTGTGTAGAAAGAGTGACATGTTATCACACTGTGCTGTGTGTAGATAAAGAGTGACATGTCATCACACTTTGATTTTTTGGTAAAGAGTGACATGTCATCACACTGTGCTTAGTGCAGGTAAAGAGTGACATGTCATCACACTGTGATTTGTGTAGATATAGAGTGACATGTCATCACACTGTGCTGTGTGTAGATAAACAGTGACATGTCATCACACTGTGTTGTGTAGAAAGAGTGACATGTTATCACACTGTGCTGTGTGTAGATAAAGAGTGACATGTCATCACACTGTGCTGTGTGTAGAGAAAGAGTGACATGTCATCACACTGTGCTTTGTTTGGATAAAGAGTGACATGTCATCCCACTGTGCTTTGTGCAGATAAAGAGTGACATGTCATCGCACTGTGGTTTGTTTGGATAAAGAGTGACATGTCAGCACACTGTGCTTTGTCCAGTTAAAGAGTGACATGTCGTCACACTGTGCTTTGTAGGTAAAGAGTGACATGTCATCACACTGTGCTGTGTAGAAAGAGTGACATGTCATCACTCTGTACTGTGTGTAGATAAAGAGTGACATGTCATCACACTGTGCTTATTGCAGATAAAGAGTGACATGTCGTCACACTGTGCTTTGTAGGTAAAGATTGACATGTCATCACACTGTGTTGTGTAGAAAGAGTGACATGTTATCACATGTCACTCTTTCTTGACATGTTATCTTCTATTCCTCTCTCTCTCTCTCTTCTATTCCTCTCTCTCCCTGTCCTATCCCATGTACTTCTCCCCCCAACCGGTCAAGGCGGATGGCCGTCCTTCCAGAGTCTAGGGTCCGCCCCACGGTTTCTTCCTGAAGAGGGAGTTCTTGAACTTCTCTCCATGCGAGGGAGTTTTTCCTGGCCACTGTTGCTTGTTACACCTGCTGCTTTGGAAGGGTTTAGTTGGGTCCTGTTGTACTCTATCATTGTAAGAGCGCTTTGAGATGTTTGTTGATGTGATTTAGCGCTTTACAAATAAAATTGAATTGAATTGAATTGAATCACACTGTGCTGTGTGTAGATAAAGAGTGACATGTCATCACACTGTGATTTTTTGGTAAAGAGTGACATGTCATCACACTGTGCTTAGTGCAGGTAAAGAGTGACATGTCATCACACTGTGATTTGTGTAGATATAGAGTGACATGTCATCAAACTGTGCTGTGTGTAGATAAACAGTGACATGTCATCAAACTGTGCTGTGTGTAGAGAAAGAGTGACATGTCATCACACTGTGCTTTGTTTGGATAAAGAGTGACATGTCATCCCACTGTGCTTTGTGCAGATAAAGAGTGACATGTCATCGCACTGTGGTTTGTTTGGATAAAGAGTGACATGTCAGCACACTGTGCTTTGTCCAGTTAAAGAGTGACATGTCGTCACACTGTGCTTTGTAGGTAAAGAGTGACATGTCATCACACTGTGCTGTGTAGAAAGAGTGACATGTCATCACTCTGTACTGTGTGTAGATAAAGAGTGACATGTCATCACACTGTGCTTATTGCAGATAAAGAGTGACATGTCGTCACACTGTGCTTTGTAGGTAAAGATTGACATGTCATCACACTGTGTTGTGTAGAAAGAGTGACATGTTATCACATGTCACTCTTTCTTGACATGTTATCTTCTATTCCTCTCTCTCTCTCTCTTCTATTCCTCTCTCTCCCTGTCCTATCCCATGTACTTCTCCCCCCAACCGGTCAAGGCGGATGGCCGTCCTTCCAGAGTCTAGGGTCCGCCCCACGGTTTCTTCCTGAAGAGGGAGTTCTTGAACTTCTCTCCATGCGAGGGAGTTTTTCCTGGCCACTGTTGCTTGTTACACCTGCTGCTTTGGAAGGGTTTAGTTGGGTCCTGTTGTACTCTATCATTGTAAGAGCGCTTTGAGATGTTTGTTGATGTGATTTAGCGCTTTACAAATAAAATTGAATTGAATTGAATTGAATCACACTGTGCTGTGTGTAGATAAAGAGTGACATGTCATCACACTGTGATTTTTTGGTAAAGAGTGACATGTCATCACACTGTGCTTAGTGCAGGTAAAGAGTGACATGTCATCACACTGTGATTTGTGTAGATATAGAGTGACATGTCATCAAACTGTGCTGTGTGTAGATAAACAGTGACATGTCATCAAACTGTACTTTGTTTGGATAAAGAGTGACATGTCATCACACTGTGGTTTGTGCAGATAAAGAGTGATATGTCATCACACTGTGGTTTGTTTGGATAAAGAGTGACATGTCATCACACTGTGCTTTGTGCAGATAAAGAGTGACATGTCGTCATACTGTGCTTTGTAGAAAGAATGATATGTCATCACACTGTGCTGTGTAGTTAAGAGTGACATGTCATCACTCTGTGATTTGTGTAGATAAAGAGGGACATGTCATCAAACTGTGCTGTGTAGAAAGAGTGACATGTCATCACACTGTGCTTTGTTTGGATAAAGAGTGACATGTCATCACACTGTGATTTGTCCAGTTAAAGAGTGACATGTCATCACACTGTGCTTTGTAGGTAAAGAGTGACATGTCATCACACTATTCTTTGTGTAGATAAAGAGTGACATGTCATCACACTGTGCTTTGTAGGTAAAGAGTGACATGTCATCACACTGTGCTGTGTAGGTAAAGAGTGACATGTCATCACACTGTGGTTTGTCCAGTTAAAGAGTGACATGTCGTCACACTGTGCTTTGTAGGTAAAGAGTGACATGTCATCACACTGTGCTTAGTGCAGATAAAGAGTGACATGTTGTCACACTGTGCTTTGTAGGTAAAGAGTGACATGTCATCACACTGTGCTGTGTGTAGATAAAGAGTGACATGTCATCAGACTGTGTTGTGTAGAAAGAGTGACATGTCATCACACTGTGTTGTGTAGAAAGAGTGACATGTTATCACACTGTGCTGTGTGTAGATAAAGAGTGACATGTCATCACACTTTGATTTTTTGGTAAAGAGTGACATGTCATCACACTGTGCTTAGTGCAGGTAAAGAGTGACATGTCATCACACTGTGATTTGTGTAGATATAGAGTGACATGTCATCACACTGTGCTGTGTGTAGATAAACAGTGACATGTCATCACACTGTGTTGTGTAGAAAGAGTGACATGTTATCACACTGTGCTGTGTGTAGATAAAGAGTGACATGTCATCACACTGTGCTGTGTGTAGAGAAAGAGTGACATGTCATCACACTGTGCTTTGTTTGGATAAAGAGTGACATGTCATCCCACTGTGCTTTGTGCAGATAAAGAGTGACATGTCATCGCACTGTGGTTTGTTTGGATAAAGAGTGACATGTCAGCACACTGTGCTTTGTCCAGTTAAAGAGTGACATGTCGTCACACTGTGCTTTGTAGGTAAAGAGTGACATGTCATCACACTGTGCTGTGTAGAAAGAGTGACATGTCATCACTCTGTACTGTGTGTAGATAAAGAGTGACATGTCATCACACTGTGCTTATTGCAGATAAAGAGTGACATGTCGTCACACTGTGCTTTGTAGGTAAAGATTGACATGTCATCACACTGTGTTGTGTAGAAAGAGTGACATGTTATCACATGTCACTCTTTCTTGACATGTTATCTTCTATTCCTCTCTCTCTCTCTCTTCTATTCCTCTCTCTCCCTGTCCTATCCCATGTACTTCTCCCCCCAACCGGTCAAGGCGGATGGCCGTCCTTCCAGAGTCTAGGGTCCGCCCCACGGTTTCTTCCTGAAGAGGGAGTTCTTGAACTTCTCTCCATGCGAGGGAGTTTTTCCTGGCCACTGTTGCTTGTTACACCTGCTGCTTTGGAAGGGTTTAGTTGGGTCCTGTTGTACTCTATCATTGTAAGAGCGCTTTGAGATGTTTGTTGATGTGATTTAGCGCTTTACAAATAAAATTGAATTGAATTGAATTGAATCACACTGTGCTGTGTGTAGATAAAGAGTGACATGTCATCACACTGTGATTTTTTGGTAAAGAGTGACATGTCATCACACTGTGCTTAGTGCAGGTAAAGAGTGACATGTCATCACACTGTGATTTGTGTAGATATAGAGTGACATGTCATCACACTGTGCTGTGTGTAGATAAACAGTGACATGTCATCAAACTGTACTTTGTTTGGATAAAGAGTGACATGTCATCACACTGTGCTTAGTGCAGATAAACAGTGACATGTCATCAAACTGTACTTTGTTTGGATAAAGAGTGACATGTCATCACACTGTGGTTTGTGCAGATAAAGAGTGATATGTCATCACACTGTGGTTTGTTTGGATAAAGAGTGACATGTCATCACACTGTGCTTTGTGCAGATAAAGAGTGACATGTCGTCATACTGTGCTTTGTAGAAAGAATGATATGTCATCACACTGTGCTGTGTAGTTAAGAGTGACATGTCATCACTCTGTGATTTGTGTAGATAAAGAGGGACATGTCATCAAACTGTGCTGTGTAGAAAGAGTGACATGTCATCACACTGTGCTTTGTTTGGATAAAGAGTGACATGTCATCACACTGTGATTTGTCCAGTTAAAGAGTGACATGTCATCACACTGTGCTTTGTAGGTAAAGAGTGACATGTCATCACACTATTCTTTGTGTAGATAAAGAGTGACATGTCATCACACTTTGCTTTGTAGGTAAAGAGTGACATGTCATCACACTGTGCTGTGTAGGTAAAGAGTGACATGTTATCACACTGTGCTGTGTGTAGATAAAGAGTGACATGTCATCACACTGTGGTTTGTCCAGTTAAAGAGTGACATGTCGTCACACTGTGCTTTGTAGGTAAGGAGTGACATGTCATCACACTGTGCTGTGTAGAAAGAGTGACATGTCATCACACTGTGCTGTGTGTAGATAAGGAGTGACATGTCATCCCACTGTGCTTTGTGCAGATAAAGAGTGACATGTCATCACACTGTGGTTTGTCCAGTTAAAGAGTGACATGTCGTCACACTATGCTTTTATAGGTAAAGCGTGACATGTCATCACACTGTGCTTTGTGCAGATAAAGAGTGACATGTCATCACACTGTGGTTTGTTTGGATAAAGAGTGACATGTCGTCACACTGTGCTTTGTGCAGATAAAGAGTGACATGTCATCACACTGTGGTTTGTTTGGATACAGAGTGACATGTCGTCACACTGTGCTTTGTAGGTAAAGAGTGACATGTCATCACACTGTGCTGTTTAGAAAGAGTGACATGTCATCACTCTGTGCTGTGTGTAGATAAAGAGTGACATGTCATCAAACTGTGCTTAGTGCAGATAATGAGTGACATGTCATCACACTGTGATTTGTGTAGATAAAGAGTGACATGTCATCACACTGTGCTTTGTGCAGATAAAGAGTGACATGTCATCACACTGTGGTTTGTCCAGTTAAAGAGTGACATGTCATCCCACTGTGCTTTGTGCAGATAAAGAGTGACATGTCATCACACTGTGGTTTGTTTGGATAAAGAGTGACATGTCATCACACTGTGCTTTGTGCAGATAAAGAGTGACATGTCATCACACTGTGGTTTGTCCAGTTAAAGAGTGACATGTCGTCACACTGTGCTTTGTAGGTAAAGAGTGACATGTCATCACACTGTGCTGTGTAGAAAGAGTGACATGTTATCACACTGTGCTGTGTGTAGATAAAGAGTGACATGTCATCACACTGTGATTTTTAGATAAAGAGTGACATGTCATCACACTGTGATTTGTGTAGATAAAGAGTGACATGTCATCACACTGTGCTTTGTGTAGATAAAGAGTGACATGTCATCACACTGTGATTTGTGTAGATATAGAGTGACATGTCATCACACTGTGCTGTGTGTAGATAAAGAGTGACATGTCATCACACTGTACTTTGTTTGGATAAAGAGTGACATGTCATCGCACTGTGCTTTGTGCAGATAAAGAGTGACATGTCGTCACACTGTGGTTTGTCCAGTTAAAGTGTGACATGTCGTCACACTATGCTTTTATAGGTAAAGAGTGACATGTCATCACACTGTGCTTTGTTGGTAAAGAGTGATATGTCATCACAGTGTGCTGTGTAGAAAGAGTGACATGTCATCACACTGTGCTGTGTGTAGATAAAGAGTTACATGTCATCACACTGTGTTTAGTGCAGATAAAGAGTGACATGTCATCACACTGTGATTTGTGTAGATAAAGAGTGACATGTCATCACACTGTGCTGTGTGTAGAGAAAGAGTGACATGTCATCACACTGTGCTTTGTTTGGATAAACAGTGACATGTCATCAAACTGTACTTTGTTTGGATAAAGAGTGACATGTCATCACACTGTGGTTTGTGCAGATAAAGAGTGATATGTCATCACACTGTGGTTTGTTTGGATAAAGAGTGACATGTCATCACACTGTGCTTTGTGCAGATAAAGAGTGACATGTCGTCATACTGTGCTTTGTAGAAAGAATGATATGTCATCACACTGTGCTGTGTAGTTAAGAGTGACATGTCATCACTCTGTGATTTGTGTAGATAAAGAGGGACATGTCATCAAACTGTGCTGTGTAGAAAGAGTGACATGTCATCACACTGTGCTTTGTTTGGATAAAGAGTGACATGTCATCACACTGTGATTTGTCCAGTTAAAGAGTGACATGTCATCACACTGTGCTTTGTAGGTAAAGAGTGACATGTCATCACACTATTCTTTGTGTAGATAAAGAGTGACATGTCATCACACTTTGCTTTGTAGGTAAAGAGTGACATGTCATCACACTGTGCTGTGTAGGTAAAGAGTGACATGTTATCACACTGTGCTGTGTGTAGATAAAGAGTGACATGTCATCACACTGTGGTTTGTCCAGTTAAAGAGTGACATGTCGTCACACTGTGCTTTGTAGGTAAGGAGTGACATGTCATCACACTGTGCTGTGTAGAAAGAGTGACATGTCATCACACTGTGCTGTGTGTAGATAAGGAGTGACATGTCATCCCACTGTGCTTTGTGCAGATAAAGAGTGACATGTCATCACACTGTGGTTTGTCCAGTTAAAGAGTGACATGTCGTCACACTATGCTTTTATAGGTAAAGCGTGACATGTCATCACACTGTGCTTTGTGCAGATAAAGAGTGACATGTCATCACACTGTGGTTTGTTTGGATAAAGAGTGACATGTCGTCACACTGTGCTTTGTGCAGATAAAGAGTGACATGTCATCACACTGTGGTTTGTTTGGATACAGAGTGACATGTCGTCACACTGTGCTTTGTAGGTAAAGAGTGACATGTCATCACACTGTGCTGTTTAGAAAGAGTGACATGTCATCACTCTGTGCTGTGTGTAGATAAAGAGTGACATGTCATCAAACTGTGCTTAGTGCAGATAATGAGTGACATGTCATCACACTGTGATTTGTGTAGATAAAGAGTGACATGTCATCACACTGTGCTTTGTGCAGATAAAGAGTGACATGTCATCACACTGTGGTTTGTCCAGTTAAAGAGTGACATGTCATCCCACTGTGCTTTGTGCAGATAAAGAGTGACATGTCATCACACTGTGGTTTGTTTGGATAAAGAGTGACATGTCATCACACTGTGCTTTGTGCAGATAAAGAGTGACATGTCATCACACTGTGGTTTGTCCAGTTAAAGAGTGACATGTCGTCACACTGTGCTTTGTAGGTAAAGAGTGACATGTCATCACACTGTGCTGTGTAGAAAGAGTGACATGTTATCACACTGTGCTGTGTGTAGATAAAGAGTGACATGTCATCACACTGTGATTTTTAGGTAAAGAGTGACATGTCATCACACTGTGATTTGTGTAGATAAAGAGTGACATGTCATCACACTGTGCTTTGTGTAGATAAAGAGTGACATGTCATCACACTGTGATTTGTGTAGATATAGAGTGACATGTCATCACACTGTGCTGTGTGTAGATAAAGAGTGACATGTCATCACACTGTACTTTGTTTGGATAAAGAGTGACATGTCATCGCACTGTGCTTTGTGCAGATAAAGAGTGACATGTCGTCACACTGTGGTTTGTCCAGTTAAAGTGTGACATGTCGTCACACTATGCTTTTATAGGTAAAGAGTGACATGTCATCACACTGTGCTTTGTTGGTAAAGAGTGATATGTCATCACAGTGTGCTGTGTAGAAAGAGTGACATGTCATCACACTGTGCTGTGTGTAGATAAAGAGTTACATGTCATCACACTGTGTTTAGTGCAGATAAAGAGTGACATGTCATCACACTGTGATTTGTGTAGATAAAGAGTGACATGTCATCACACTGTGCTGTGTGTAGAGAAAGAGTGACATGTCATCACACTGTGCTTTGTTTGGATAAAGAGTGACATGTCATCCCACTGTGCCTTGTGCAGATAAATAGTGACATGTAATCACACTGTGCTGTATGTAGATAAAGAGTGACATGTCATCACACTGTACTTTGTTTGGATAAAGAGTGACATGTCATCACACTGTGGTTCGTCCAGTTAAAGAGTGACATGTCGTCACACTGTGCTTTGTAGGTAAAGAGTGACATGTCATCACACTGTGCTGTGTAGAAAGAGTGACATGTTATCACACTGTGCTGTGTGTTGATAAAGAGTGACATGTCATCACACTGTGATTTTTAGGTAAAGAGTGACATGTCATCACACTGTGCTTAGTGCAGGTAAAGAGTGACATGTCATCACACTGTGATTTGTGTAGGTAAAGAGTGACATGTCATCACACTGTGGTTTGTCCAGTTAAAGAGTGACATGTCGTCACACTGTGTTTTGTAGGTAAAGAGTGACATGTCATCACACTGTGCTGTGTAGAAAGAGTGACATGTTATCACACTGTGCTGTGTGTTGATAAAGAGTGACATGTCATCACACTGTGATTTTTAGGTAAAGAGTGACATGTCATCACACTGTGCTTAGTGCAGGTAAAGAGTGACATGTCATCACACTGTGATTTGTGTAGATAAAGAGTGACATGTCATCACACTGTGCTTTGTGTAGATAAAGAGTGACATGTCATCACACTGTGATTTGTGTAGATATAGAGTGACATGTCATCACACTGTGCTGTGTATAGATAAAGAGTGACATGTCATCACACTGTGGTTTGTTTGGATAAAGAGTGACATGTCATCACACTGTGCTTTGTGCAGATAAAGAGTGACATGTCATCACACTGTGGTTTGTCCAGTTAAATAGTGACATGTCGTCACACTGTGCTTTGTAGGTAAAGAGTGACATGTCATCACACTGTGCTTTGTGCAGATAAAGAGTGACATGTCATCACACTGTGGTTTGTTTGGATAAAGAGTGACATGTCATCGCACTGTGCTTTTTGCAGATAAAGAGTGACATGTCGTCACACTGTGGTTTGTCCAGTTAAAGTGTGACATGTCGTCACACTATGCTTTTATAGGTAAAGAGTGACATGTCATCACACTGTGCTTTGTAGGTAAAGAGTGACATGTCATCACAGTGTGCTGTGTAGAAAGAGTGACATGTCATCACACTGTGCTGTGTGTAGATAAAGAGTGACATGTCATCACACTGTGCTTAGTGCAGCTAAAGAGTGACATGTCATCACACTGTGATTTGTTTAAATAAAGAGTGACATGTCATCAAACTGTGCTGTGTGTAGAGAAAGAGTGACATGTCATCACACTGTGCTTTGTTTGGATAAAGAGTGACATGTCATCCCACTGTGCTTTGTGCAGATAAAGAGTGACATGTAATCACTGTGCTGTGTGTAGATAAAGAGTGACATGTCATCACACTGTACTTTGTTTGGATAAAGAGTGACATGTCATCACACTGTGCTTTGTGCAGATAAAGAGTGACATGTCATCATACTGTGCTGTGTGTAGATAAAGAGTGACATGTCATCACACTGTACTTTGTTTGGATAAAGAGTGACATGTCATCACACTGTGCTTTGTGCAGATAAAGAGTGACATGTCATCACACTGTGGTTTGTTTGGATAAAGAGTGACATGTCATCACACTGTACTTTGTTTGGATAAAGAGTGACAAGTCATCACACTGTGCTTTGTGCAGATAAAGAGTGACATGTCATCACACTGTGGTTTGTTTGGATAAAGAGTGACATGTCATCGCACTGTGCTTTGTGCAGATAAAGAGTGACATGTCGTCACACTGTGGTTTGTCCAGTTAAAGTGTGACATGTCGTCACACTATGCTTTTATAGGTAAAGAGTGACATGTCATCACACTGTGCTTTGTAGGTAAAGAGTGACATGTCATCACAGTGTGCTGTGTAGAAAGAGTGACATGTCATCACACTGTGCTGTGTGTAGATAAAGAGTGACATGTCATCACACTGTGCTTAGTGCAGATAAAGAGTGATATGTCATCACACTGTGATTTGTGTAGATAAAGAGTGACATGTCATCACACTGTGCTGTGTGTAGAGAAAGAGTGACATGTCATCACACTGTGCTTTGTTTGGATAAAGAGTGACATGTCATCCCACTGTGCTTTGTGCAGATAAAGAGTGACATGTAATCAAACTGTGCTGTGTGTAGATAAAGAGTGACATGTCATCACACTGTACTTTGTTTGGATAAAGAGTGACATGTCATCACACTGTGCTTTGTGCAGATAAAGAGTGACATGTCATCATACTGTGCTGTGTAGTTAAGAGTGACATGTCATCACACTGTGTTTTGTGTAGATAAAGAGGGACATGTCATCACACTCTGCTGTGTAGAAAGAGTGACATGTCATCACACTGTGCTGTGTAGTTAAGAGTGACATGTCATCACACTGTGATTTGTGTAGATAAAGAGTGACATGTCATCACACTGTGCTTTGTAGGTAAAGAGTGACATGTCATCACACTGTGCTTAGTGCAGATAAAGAGTGACATGTTGTCACACTGTGCTTTGTAGGTAAAGAGTGACATGTCATCACACTGTGCTGTGTGTAGATAAAGAGTGACATGTCATCAGACTGTGTTGTGTAGAAAGAGTGACATGTCATCACACTGTGTTGTGTAGAAAGAGTGACATGTCATCACACTGTGCTGTGTGTAGAGAAAGAGTGACATGTCATCACACTGTGCTTTGTTTGGATAAAGAGTGACATGTCATCCCACTGTGCTTTGTGCAGATAAAGAGTGACATGTCATCGCACTGTGGTTTGTTTGGATAAAGAGTGACATGTCATCACACTGTGCTTATTGCAGATAAAGAGTGACATGTCGTCACACTGTGCTTTGTAGGTAAAGATTGACATGTCATCACACTGTGTTGTGTAGAAAGAGTGACATGTTATCACATGTCACTCTTTCTTGACATGTTATCTTCTATTCCTCTCTCTCTCTCTCTTCTATTCCTCTCTCTCCCTGTCCTATCCCATGTACTTCTCCCCCCCAACCGGTCAAGGCGGATGGCCGTCCTTCCAGAGTCTAGGGTCCGCCCCACGGTTTCTTCCTGAAGAGGGAGTTCTTGAACTTCTCTCCATGCGAGGGAGTTTTTCCTGGCCACTGTTGCTTGTTACACCTGCTGCTTTGGAAGGGTTTAGTTGGGTCCTGTTGTACTCTATCATTGTAAGAGCGCTTTGAGATGTTTGTTGATGTGATTTAGCGCTTTACAAATAAAATTGAATTGAATTGAATTGAATCACACTGTGCTGTGTGTAGATAAAGAGTGACATGTCATCACACTGTGATTTTTTGGTAAAGAGTGACATGTCATCACACTGTGCTTAGTGCAGGTAAAGAGTGACATGTCATCACACTGTGATTTGTGTAGATATAGAGTGACATGTCATCAAACTGTGCTGTGTGTAGATAAACAGTGACATGTCATCAAACTGTACTTTGTTTGGATAAAGAGTGACATGTCATCACACTGTGGTTTGTGCAGATAAAGAGTGATATGTCATCACACTGTGGTTTGTTTGGATAAAGAGTGACATGTCATCACACTGTGCTTTGTGCAGATAAAGAGTGACATGTCGTCATACTGTGCTTTGTAGAAAGAATGATATGTCATCACACTGTGCTGTGTAGTTAAGAGTGACATGTCATCACTCTGTGATTTGTGTAGATAAAGAGGGACATGTCATCAAACTGTGCTGTGTAGAAAGAGTGACATGTCATCACACTGTGCTTTGTTTGGATAAAGAGTGACATGTCATCACACTGTGATTTGTCCAGTTAAAGAGTGACATGTCATCACACTGTGCTTTGTAGGTAAAGAGTGACATGTCATCACACTATTCTTTGTGTAGATAAAGAGTGACATGTCATCACACTGTGCTTTGTAGGTAAAGAGTGACATGTCATCACACTGTGCTGTGTAGGTAAAGAGTGACATGTCATCACACTGTGGTTTGTCCAGTTAAAGAGTGACATGTCGTCACACTGTGCTTTGTAGGTAAAGAGTGACATGTCATCACACTGTGCTTAGTGCAGATAAAGAGTGACATGTTGTCACACTGTGCTTTGTAGGTAAAGAGTGACATGTCATCACACTGTGCTGTGTGTAGATAAAGAGTGACATGTCATCAGACTGTGTTGTGTAGAAAGAGTGACATGTCATCACACTGTGTTGTGTAGAAAGAGTGACATGTTATCACACTGTGCTGTGTGTAGATAAAGAGTGACATGTCATCACACTTTGATTTTTTGGTAAAGAGTGACATGTCATCCCACTGTGCTTTGTGCAGATAAAGAGTGACATGTCATCGCACTGTGGTTTGTTTGGATAAAGAGTGACATGTCAGCACACTGTGCTTTGTCCAGTTAAAGAGTGACATGTCGTCACACTGTGCTTTGTAGGTAAAGAGTGACATGTCATCACACTGTGCTGTGTAGAAAGAGTGACATGTCATCACTCTGTACTGTGTGTAGATAAAGAGTGACATGTCATCACACTGTGCTTATTGCAGATAAAGAGTGACATGTCGTCACACTGTGCTTTGTAGGTAAAGATTGACATGTCATCACACTGTGTTGTGTAGAAAGAGTGACATGTTATCACATGTCACTCTTTCTTGACATGTTATCTTCTATTCCTCTCTCTCTCTCTCTTATATTCCTCTCTCTCCCTGTCCTATCCCATGTACTTCTCCCCCCAACCGGTCAAGGCGGATGGCCGTCCTTCCAGAGTCTAGGGTCCGCCCCACGGTTTCTTCCTGAAGAGGGAGTTCTTGAACTTCTCTCCATGCGAGGGAGTTTTTCCTGGCCACTGTTGCTTGTTACACCTGCTGCTTTGGAAGGGTTTAGTTGGGTCCTGTTGTACTCTATCATTGTAAGAGCGCTTTGAGATGTTTGTTGATGTGATTTAGCGCTTTACAAATAAAATTGAATTGAATTGAATTGAATCACACTGTGCTGTGTGTAGATAAAGAGTGACATGTCATCACACTGTGATTTTTTGGTAAAGAGTGACATGTCATCACACTGTGCTTAGTGCAGGTAAAGAGTGACATGTCATCACACTGTGATTTGTGTAGATATAGAGTGACATGTCATCAAACTGTGCTGTGTGTAGATAAACAGTGACATGTCATCAAACTGTACTTTGTTTGGATAAAGAGTGACATGTCATCACACTGTGGTTTGTGCAGATAAAGAGTGATATGTCATCACACTGTGGTTTGTTTGGATAAAGAGTGACATGTCATCACACTGTGCTTTGTGCAGATAAAGAGTGACATGTCGTCATACTGTGCTTTGTAGAAAGAATGATATGTCATCACACTGTGCTGTGTAGTTAAGAGTGACATGTCATCACTCTGTGATTTGTGTAGATAAAGAGGGACATGTCATCAAACTGTGCTGTGTAGAAAGAGTGACATGTCATCACACTGTGCTTTGTTTGGATAAAGAGTGACATGTCATCACACTGTGATTTGTCCAGTTAAAGAGTGACATGTCATCACACTGTGCTTTGTAGGTAAAGAGTGACATGTCATCACACTATTCTTTGTGTAGATAAAGAGTGACATGTCATCACACTGTGCTTTGTAGGTAAAGAGTGACATGTCATCACACTGTGCTGTGTAGGTAAAGAGTGACATGTCATCACACTGTGGTTTGTCCAGTTAAAGAGTGACATGTCGTCACACTGTGCTTTGTAGGTAAAGAGTGACATGTCATCACACTGTGCTTAGTGCAGATAAAGAGTGACATGTTGTCACACTGTGCTTTGTAGGTAAAGAGTGACATGTCATCACACTGTGCTGTGTGTAGATAAAGAGTGACATGTCATCAGACTGTGTTGTGTAGAAAGAGTGACATGTCATCACACTGTGTTGTGTAGAAAGAGTGACATGTTATCACACTGTGCTGTGTGTAGATAAAGAGTGACATGTCATCACACTTTGATTTTTTGGTAAAGAGTGACATGTCATCACACTGTGCTTAGTGCAGGTAAAGAGTGACATGTCATCACACTGTGATTTGTGTAGATATAGAGTGACATGTCATCACACTGTGCTGTGTGTAGATAAACAGTGACATGTCATCACACTGTGTTGTGTAGAAAGAGTGACATGTTATCACACTGTGCTGTGTGTAGATAAAGAGTGACATGTCATCACACTGTGCTGTGTGTAGAGAAAGAGTGACATGTCATCACACTGTGCTTTGTTTGGATAAAGAGTGACATGTCATCCCACTGTGCTTTGTGCAGATAAAGAGTGACATGTCATCGCACTGTGGTTTGTTTGGATAAAGAGTGACATGTCAGCACACTGTGCTTTGTCCAGTTAAAGAGTGACATGTCGTCACACTGTGCTTTGTAGGTAAAGAGTGACATGTCATCACACTGTGCTGTGTAGAAAGAGTGACATGTCATCACTCTGTACTGTGTGTAGATAAAGAGTGACATGTCATCACACTGTGCTTATTGCAGATAAAGAGTGACATGTCGTCACACTGTGCTTTGTAGGTAAAGATTGACATGTCATCACACTGTGTTGTGTAGAAAGAGTGACATGTTATCACATGTCACTCTTTCTTGACATGTTATCTTCTATTCCTCTCTCTCTCCCTCTTCTATTCCTCTCTCTCCCTCTTCTTTTCCTCTCTCTCCCTGTCCTATCCCATGTACTTCTCCCCCCAACCGGTCAAGGCGGATGGCCGTCCTTCCAGAGTCTAGGGTCCGCCCCACGGTTTCTTCCTGAAGAGGGAGTTCTTGAACTTCTCTCCATGCGAGGGAGTTTTTCCTGGCCACTGTTGCTTGTTACACCTGCTGCTTTGGAAGGGTTTAGTTGGGTCCTGTTGTACTCTATCATTGTAAGAGCGCTTTGAGATGTTTGTTGATGTGATTTAGCGCTTTACAAATAAAATTGAATTGAATTGAATTGAATCACACTGTGCTGTGTGTAGATAAAGAGTGACATGTCATCACACTGTGATTTTTTGGTAAAGAGTGACATGTCATCACACTGTGCTTAGTGCAGGTAAAGAGTGACATGTCATCACACTGTGATTTGTGTAGATATAGAGTGACATGTCATCACACTGTGCTGTGTGTAGATAAACAGTGACATGTCATCAAACTGTACTTTGTTTGGATAAAGAGTGACATGTCATCACACTGTGGTTTGTGCAGATAAAGAGTGATATGTCATCACACTGTGGTTTGTTTGGATAAAGAGTGACATGTCATCACACTGTGCTTTGTGCAGATAAAGAGTGACATGTCGTCATACTGTGCTTTGTAGAAAGAATGATATGTCATCACACTGTGCTGTGTAGTTAAGAGTGACATGTCATCACTCTGTGATTTGTGTAGATAAAGAGGGACATGTCATCAAACTGTGCTGTGTAGAAAGAGTGACATGTCATCACACTGTGCTTTGTTTGGATAAAGAGTGACATGTCATCACACTGTGATTTGTCCAGTTAAAGAGTGACATGTCATCACACTGTGCTTTGTAGGTAAAGAGTGACATGTCATCACACTATTCTTTGTGTAGATAAAGAGTGACATGTCATCACACTTTGCTTTGTAGGTAAAGAGTGACATGTCATCACACTGTGCTGTGTAGGTAAAGAGTGACATGTCATCACACTGTGCTGTGTAGAAAGAGTGACATGTCATCACACTGTGCTTTGTGCAGATAAAGAGTGACATGTCATCACACTGTGGTTTGTCCAGTTAAAGAGTGACATGTCGTCACACTGTGCTTTGTAGGTAAAGAGTGACATGTCATCACACTGTGTTGTGTAGAAAGAGTGACATGTTATCACACTGTGCTGTGTGTAGATAAAGAGTGACATGTCATCACACTGTGGTTTGTCCAGTTAAAGAGTGACATGTCGTCACACTGTGCTTTGTAGGTAAGGAGTGACATGTCATCACACTGTGCTGTGTAGAAAGAGTGACATGTCATCACACTGTGCTGTGTGTAGATAAGGAGTGACATGTCATCCCACTGTGCTTTGTGCAGATAAAGAGTGACATGTCATCACACTGTGGTTTGTCCAGTTAAAGAGTGACATGTCGTCACACTATGCTTTTATAGGTAAAGCGTGACATGTCATCACACTGTGCTTTGTGCAGATAAAGAGTGACATGTCATCACACTGTGGTTTGTTTGGATAAAGAGTGACATGTCGTCACACTGTGCTTTGTGCAGATAAAGAGTGACATGTCATCACACTGTGGTTTGTTTGGATACAGAGTGACATGTCGTCACACTGTGCTTTGTAGGTAAAGAGTGACATGTCATCACACTGTGCTGTTTAGAAAGAGTGACATGTCATCACTCTGTGCTGTGTGTAGATAAAGAGTGACATGTCATCAAACTGTGCTTAGTGCAGATAATGAGTGACATGTCATCACACTGTGATTTGTGTAGATAAAGAGTGACATGTCATCACACTGTGCTTTGTGCAGATAAAGAGTGACATGTCATCACACTGTGGTTTGTCCAGTTAAAGAGTGACATGTCATCCCACTGTGCTTTGTGCAGATAAAGAGTGACATGTCATCACACTGTGGTTTGTTTGGATAAAGAGTGACATGTCATCACACTGTGCTTTGTGCAGATAAAGAGTGACATGTCATCACACTGTGGTTTGTCCAGTTAAAGAGTGACATGTCGTCACACTGTGCTTTGTAGGTAAAGAGTGACATGTCATCACACTGTGCTGTGTAGAAAGAGTGACATGTTATCACACTGTGCTGTGTGTAGATAAAGAGTGACATGTCATCACACTGTGATTTTTAGGTAAAGAGTGACATGTCATCACACTGTGATTTGTGTAGATAAAGAGTGACATGTCATCACACTGTGCTTTGTGTAGATAAAGAGTGACATGTCATCACACTGTGATTTGTGTAGATATAGAGTGACATGTCATCACACTGTGCTGTGTGTAGATAAAGAGTGACATGTCATCACACTGTACTTTGTTTGGATAAAGAGTGACATGTCATCGCACTGTGCTTTGTGCAGATAAAGAGTGACATGTCGTCACACTGTGGTTTGTCCAGTTAAAGTGTGACATGTCGTCACACTATGCTTTTATAGGTAAAGAGTGACATGTCATCACACTGTGCTTTGTTGGTAAAGAGTGATATGTCATCACAGTGTGCTGTGTAGAAAGAGTGACATGTCATCACACTGTGCTGTGTGTAGATAAAGAGTTACATGTCATCACACTGTGTTTAGTGCAGATAAAGAGTGACATGTCATCACACTGTGATTTGTGTAGATAAAGAGTGACATGTCATCACACTGTGCTGTGTGTAGAGAAAGAGTGACATGTCATCACACTGTGCTTTGTTTGGATAAAGAGTGACATGTCATCCCACTGTGCCTTGTGCAGATAAATAGTGACATGTAATCACACTGTGCTGTATGTAGATAAAGAGTGACATGTCATCACACTGTACTTTGTTTGGATAAAGAGTGACATGTCATCACACTGTGGTTTGTCCAGTTAAAGAGTGACATGTCGTCACACTGTGCTTTGTAGGTAAAGAGTGACATGTCATCACACTGTGCTGTGTAGAAAGAGTGACATGTTATCACACTGTGCTGTGTGTTGATAAAGAGTGACATGTCATCACACTGTGATTTTTAGGTAAAGAGTGACATGTCATCACACTGTGCTGTGTAGAAAGAGTGACATGTTATCACACTGTGCTGTGTGTTGATAAAGAGTGACATGTCATCACACTGTGATTTTTAGGTAAAGAGTGACATGTCATCACACTGTGCTTAGTGCAGGTAAAGAGTGACATGTCATCACACTGTGATTTGTGTAGGTAAAGAGTGACATGTCATCACACTGTGGTTTGTCCAGTTAAAGAGTGACATGTCGTCACACTGTGCTTTGTAGGTAAAGAGTGACATGTCATCACACTGTGCTGTGTAGAAAGAGTGACATGTTATCACACTGTGCTGTGTGTTGATAAAGAGTGACATGTCATCACACTGTGATTTTTAGGTAAAGAGTGACATGTCATCACACTGTGCTTAGTGCAGGTAAAGAGTGACATGTCATCACACTGTGATTTGTGTAGATAAAGAGTGACATGTCATCACACTGTGCTTTGTGTAGATAAAGAGTGACATGTCATCACACTGTGATTTGTGTAGATATAGAGTGACATGTCATCACACTGTGCTGTGTATAGATAAAGAGTGACATGTCATCACACTGTGGTTTGTTTGGATAAAGAGTGACATGTCATCACACTGTGCTTTGTGCAGATAAAGAGTGACATGTCATCACACTGTGGTTTGTCCAGTTAAATAGTGACATGTCGTCACACTGTGCTTTGTAGGTAAAGAGTGACATGTCATCACACTGTGCTTTGTGCAGATAAAGAGTGACATGTCATCACACTGTGGTTTGTTTGGATAAAGAGTGACATGTCATCGCACTGTGCTTTTTGCAGATAAAGAGTGACATGTCGTCACACTGTGGTTTGTCCAGTTAAAGTGTGACATGTCGTCACACTATGCTTTTATAGGTAAAGAGTGACATGTCATCACACTGTGCTTTGTAGGTAAAGAGTGACATGTCATCACAGTGTGCTGTGTAGAAAGAGTGACATGTCATCACACTGTGCTGTGTGTAGATAAAGAGTGACATGTCATCACACTGTGCTTAGTGCAGATAAAGAGTGACATGTCATCACACTGTGATTTGTTTAAATAAAGAGTGACATGTCATCAAACTGTGCTGTGTGTAGAGAAAGAGTGACATGTCATCACACTGTGCTTTGTTTGGATAAAGAGTGACATGTCATCCCACTGTGCTTTGTGCAGATAAAGAGTGACATGTAATCACTGTGCTGTGTGTAGATAAAGAGTGACATGTCATCACACTGTACTTTGTTTGGATAAAGAGTGACATGTCATCACACTGTGCTTTGTGCAGATAAAGAGTGACATGTCATCATACTGTGCTGTGTGTAGATAAAGAGTGACATGTCATCACACTGTACTTTGTTTGGATAAAGAGTGACATGTCATCACACTGTGCTTTGTGCAGATAAAGAGTGACATGTCATCACACTGTGGTTTGTTTGGATAAAGAGTGACATGTCATCACACTGTACTTTGTTTGGATAAAGAGTGACATGTCATCACACTGTGCTTTGTGCAGATAAAGAGTGACATGTCATCACACTGTGGTTTGTTTGGATAAAGAGTGACATGTCATCGCACTGTGCTTTGTGCAGATAAAGAGTGACATGTCGTCACACTGTGGTTTGTCCAGTTAAAGTGTGACATGTCGTCACACTATGCTTTTATAGGTAAAGAGTGACATGTCATCACACTGTGCTTTGTAGGTAAAGAGTGACATGTCATCACAGTGTGCTGTGTAGAAAGAGTGACATGTCATCACACTGTGCTGTGTGTAGATAAAGAGTGACATGTCATCACACTGTGCTTAGTGCAGATAAAGAGTGATATGTCATCACACTGTGATTTGTGTAGATAAAGAGTGACATGTCATCACACTGTGCTGTGTGTAGAGAAAGAGTGACATGTCATCACACTGTGCTTTGTTTGGATAAAGAGTGACATGTCATCCCACTGTGCTTTGTGCAGATAAAGAGTGACATGTAATCAAACTGTGCTGTGTGTAGATAAAGAGTGACATGTCATCACACTGTACTTTGTTTGGATAAAGAGTGACATGTCATCACACTGTGCTTTGTGCAGATAAAGAGTGACATGTCATCATACTGTGCTGTGTAGTTAAGAGTGACATGTCATCACACTGTGTTTTGTGTAGATAAAGAGGGACATGTCATCACACTCTGCTGTGTAGAAAGAGTGACATGTCATCACACTGTGCTGTGTAGTTAAGAGTGACATGTCATCACACTGTGATTTGTGTAGATAAAGAGTGACATGTCATCACACTGTGCTTTGTAGGTAAAGAGTGACATGTCATCACACTGTGCTGTGTGTAGATAAACAGTGACATGTCATCACACTGTGCTTTGTGTAGATAAAGAGTGATATGTCATCACACTGTGGTTTGTTTGGATAAAGAGTGACATGTCATCACACTGTGCTTTGTGCAGATAAAGAGTGACATGTCGTCACACTGTGCTTTGTAGAAAGAATGATATGTAATCACACTGTGCTGTGTAGATAAAGAGTGACATGTCATCACACTTTGCTGTGTAGTTAAGAGTGACATGTCATCACACTGTGATTTGTGTAGATAAAGAGTGACATTTCATCACACTGTGCTTTGTTTGGATAAAGAGTGACATGTCGTCACACTATGCTTTTATAGGTAAAGAGTGACATGTCATCACACTTTGCTTTGTAGGTAAAGAGTGACATGTCATCACACTGTGCTTTGTGTAGATAAAGAGGGACATGTCATCACACTGTGCTGTGTAGAAAGAGTGACATGTCATCACACTGTGCTTTGTGCAGATAAAGAGTGACATGTCATCACACTGTGGTTTGTCCAGTTAAAGAGTGACATGTCGTCACACTATGCTTTTATAGGTAAAGAGTGACATGTCATCACAGTGTGCTGTGTAGAAAGAGTGACATGTCATCACACTGTGCTGTGTGTAGATAAAGAGTGACATGTCATCACACTGTGCTGTGTGTAGAGAAAGAGTGACATGTCATCACACTGTGCTTTGTTTGGATAAAGAGTGACATGTCATCCCACTGTGCTTTGTGCAGATAAAGAGTGACATGTCATCACACTGTGGTTTGTTTGGATAAAGAGTGACATGTCATCCCACTGTGCTTTCTGCAGATAAAGAGTGACATGTCATCACACTGTAGTTTGTTTGGATACAGAGTGACATGTCATCACACTGTGCTGTTTAGAAAGAGTGACATCTCATCACTCTGTGCTGTGTGTAGATAAAGAGTGACATGTCATCACACTGTGCTTTGTAGGTAAAGAGTGACATGTCATCACACTGTGGTTTGTCCAGTTAAAGAGTGACATGTCGTCACACTGTGCTTTGTAGGTAAAGAGTGACATGTCATCACACTGTGCTGTGTGTAGATAAAGAGTTACATGTTATCACACTGTGCTGTGTGTAGATAAAGAGGGACATGTCATCACACTGTGCTGTGTAGAAAGAGTGACATGTCATCACACTGTGCTTTGTTTGGATAAAGAGTGACATGTCATCACACTGTGATTTGTCCAGTTAAAGAGTGACATGTCATCACACTGTGCTTTGTAGGTAAAGAGTGACATGTCATCACACTATTCTTTGTGTAGATAAAGAGTGACATGTCATCACACTGTGCTTTGTAGGTAAAGAGTGACATGTCATCACACTGTGCTGTGTAGGTAAAGAGTGACATGTCATCACACTGTGGTTTGTCCAGTTAAAGAGTGACATGTCGTCACACTGTGCTTTGTAGGTAAAGAGTGACATGTCATCACACTGTGCTTAGTGCAGATAAAGAGTGACATGTCATCACACTGTGCTGTTTAGAAAGAGTGACATGTCATCACTCTGTGCTGTGTGTAGATAAAGAGTGACATGTCATCACACTGTGCTTAGTGCAGATAATTAGTGACATGTCATCACACTGTGATTTGTGTAGATAAAGAGTGACATGTCATCACACTGTGCTTTGTGCAGATAAAGAGTGACATGTCATCACACTGTGGTTTGTCCAGTTAAAGAGTGACATGTAATCACACTGTGCTGTGTGTAGATAAAGAGTGACATGTCATCACACTGTACTTTGTTTGGATAAAGAGTGACATGTCATCACACTGTGCTTTGTGCAGATAAAGAGTGACATGTCATCATACTGTGCTGTGTAGTTAAGAGTGACATGTCATCACACTGTGCTGTGTGTAGATAAAGAGTGACATGTCATCACACTGTACTTTGTTTGGATAAAGAGTGACATGTCATCACACTGTGCTTTGTGCAGATAAAGAGTGACATGTCATCATACTGTGCTGTGTGTAGATAAAGAGTGACATGTCATCACACTGTACTTTGTTTGGATAAAGAGTGACATGTCATCACACTGTGCTTTGTGCAGATAAAGAGTGACATGTCATCACACTGTGGTTTGTTTGGATAAAGAGTGACATGTCATCACACTGTGCTTTGTGCAGATAAAGAGTGACATGTCATCATACTGTGCTGTGTAGTTAAGAGTGACATGTCATCACACTGTGCTGTGTGTAGATAAAGAGTGACATGTCATCACACTGTACTTTGTTTGGATAAAGAGTGACATGTCATCACACTGTGCTTTGTGCAGATAAAGAGTGACATGTCATCATACTGTGCTGTGTGTAGATAAAGAGTGACATGTCATCACACTGTACTTTGTTTGGATAAAGAGTGACATGTCATCACACTGTGCTTTGTGCAGATAAAGAGTGACATGTCATCACACTGTGGTTTGTTTGGATAAAGAGTGACATGTCATCACACTGTGCTTTGTGCAGATAAAGAGTGACATGTCGTCACACTGTGGTTTGTCCAGTTAAAGTGTGACACGTCGTCACACTATGCTTTTATAGGTAAAGAGTGACATGTCATCACACTGTGCTTTGTAGGTAAAGAGTGACATGTCATCACAGTGTGCTGTGTAGAAAGAGTGACATGTCATCACACTGTGCTGTGTGTAGATAAAGAGTGACATGTCATCACACTGTGCTTAGTGCAGATAAAGAGTGACATGTCATCACACTGTGATTTGTGTAGATAAAGAGTGACATGTCATCACACTGTGCTGTGTGTAGAGAAAGAGTGACATGTCATCACACTGTGCTTTGTTTGGATAAAGAGTGACATGTCATCCCACTGTGCTTTGTGCAGATAAAGAGTGACATGTAATCAAACTGTGCTGTGTGTAGATAAAGAGTGACATGTCATCACACTGTACTTTGTTTGGATAAAGAGTGACATGTCATCACACTGTGCTTTGTGCAGATAAAGAGTGACATGTCATCATACTGTGCTGTGTAGTTAAGAGTGACATGTCATCACACTGTGTTTTGTGTAGATAAAGAGGGACATGTCATCACACTGTGCTGTGTAGAAAGAGTGACATGTCATCACACTGTGCTGTGTAGTTAAGAGTGACATGTCATCACACTGTGATTTGTGTAGATAAAGAGTGACATGTCATCACACTGTGCTTTGTAGGTAAAGAGTGACATGTCATCACACTGTGGTTTGTCCAGTTAAAGAGTGACATGTCGTCACACTGTGCTTTGTAGGTAAAGAGTGACATGTCATCACACTGTGCTGTGTGTAGATAAAGAGTTACATGTTATCACACTGTGCTGTGTGTAGATAAAGAGGGACATGTCATCACACTGTGCTGTGTAGAAAGAGTGACATGTCATCACACTGTGCTTTGTGCAGATAAAGAGTGACATGTCATCCCACTGTGGTTTGTCCAGTTAAAGAGTGACATGTCGTCACACTGTGCTTTGTAGGTAAAGAGTGACATGTCATCACACTGTGTTGTGTAGAAAGAGTGACATGTTATCACACTGTGCTGTGTGTAGATAAAGAATGACATGTCATCACACTGTCATTTTTTGGTAAAGAGTGACATGTCATCACACTGTGCTTAGTGCAGGTAAAGAGTGACATGTCATTACACTGTGATTTGTGTAGATATAGAGTGACATGTCATCACACTGTGCTGTGTGTAGATAAACAGTGACATGTCATCACACTGTGCTTTGTGTAGATAAAGAGTGATATGTCATCACACTGTGGTTTGTTTGGATAAAGAGTGACATGTCATCACACTGTGCTTTGTGCAGATAAAGAGTGACATGTCGTCACACTGTGCTTTGTAGAAAGAATGATATGTAATCACACTGTGCTGTGTAGATAAAGAGTGACATGTCATCACACTTTGCTGTGTAGTTAAGAGTGACATGTCATCACACTGTGATTTGTGTAGATAAAGAGGGACATGTCATCACACTGTGCTGTGTAGAAAGAGTGACATTTCATCACACTGTGCTTTGTTTGGATAAAGAGTGACATGTCATCACACTGTGATTTGTCCAGTTAAAGAGTGACATGTTGTCACACTGTGCTTTGTAGGTAAAGAGTGACATGTCATCCCACTGTGGTTTGTCCAGTTAAAGAGTGACATGTCGTCACACTATGCTTTTATAGGTAAAGAGTGACATGTCATCACACTTTGCTTTGTAGGTAAAGAGTGACATGTCATCACACTGTGCTTTGTGTAGATAAAGAGGGACATGTCATCACACTGTGCTGTGTAGAAAGAGTGACATGTCATCACACTGTGCTTTGTGCAGATAAAGAGTGACATGTCATCACACTGTGGTTTGTCCAGTTAAAGAGTGACATGTCGTCACACTATGCTTTTATAGGTAAAGAGTGACATGTCATCACAGTGTGCTGTGTAGAAAGAGTGACATGTCATCACACTGTGCTGTGTGTAGAGAAAGAGTGACATGTCATCACACTGTGCTTTGTTTGGATAAAGAGTGACATGTCATCCCACTGTGCTTTGTGCAGATAAAGAGTGACATGTCATCACACTGTGGTTTGTTTGGATAAAGAGTGACATGTCATCCCACTGTGCTTTCTGCATATAAAGAGTGACATTTCATCACACTGTAGTTTGTTTGGATACAGAGTGACATGTCGTCACACTGTGCTTTGTAGGTAAAGAGTGACATGTCATCACACTGTGCTGTTTAGAAAGAGTGACATGTCATCACTCTGTGCTGTGTGTAGATAAAGAGTGACATGTCATCACACTGTGCTTAGTGCAGATAATTAGTGACATGTCATCACACTGTGATTTGTGTAGATAAAGAGTGACATGTCATCACACTGTGCTTTGTGCAGATAAAGAGTGACATGTCATCACACTGTGGTTTGTCCAGTTAAAGAGTGACATGTAATCACACTGTGCTGTGTGTAGATAAAGAGTGACATGTCATCACACTGTACTTTGTTTGGATAAAGAGTGACATGTCATCACACTGTGCTTTGTGCAGATAAAGAGTGACATGTCATCATACTGTGCTGTGTAGTTAAGAGTGACATGTCATCACACTGTGATTTGTGTAGATAAAGAGCGACATGTCATCACACTGTGCTGTGTAGAAAGAGTGACATGTCATCACACTGTGCTTTGTTTGGATAAAGAGTGACATGTCATCACACTGTGCTTTGTGCAGATAAAGAGTGATATTTCATCACACTGTGGTTTGTTTGGATAAAGTGTGACATGTCATCACACTGTGCTTTGTAGGTAAAGAGTGACATGTCATCACACTGTGCTGTGTAGGTAAAGAGTGACATGTCATCACACTGTGGTTTGTCCAGTTAAAGAGTGACATGTCGTCACACTGTGCTTTGTAGGTAAAGAGTGACATGTCATCACACTGTGCTGTGTGCAGATAAAGAGTGACATGTCGTCACACTGTGCTTTGTATGTAAAGAGTGACATGTCATCACACTGTGTTGTGTAGAAAGAGTGACATGTTATCACACTGTGCTGTGTGTAGATAAAGAGTGACATGTCATCACACTGTGATTTTTTTTGTAAAGAGTGACATGTCATCACACTGTGCTTGGTGCAGGTAAAGAGTGACATCTCATCACACTGTGATTTGTGTAGATATAGAGTGACATGTCATTACACTGTACTTTGTTTGGATAAAGAGTGACATGTCATCACACTGTGCTTTGTGCAGATAAAGAGTGATATGTCATCACACTGTGGTTTGTTTGGATAAAGAGTGACATGTCATCACACTGTGCTTTGTGCAGATAAAGAGTGACATGTCATCACACTGTGCTGTGTAGAAAGAGTGACATGTCATCACACTGTGATTTGTTTGGATAAAGAGTGACATGTCATCACACTGTGCTTTGTGCAGATAAAGAGTGACATGTCGTCACACTGTGGTTTGTAGGTAAAGAGTGACATGTCATCACACTGTGCTTTGTGCAGATAAAGAGTGACATGTCGTCACACTGTGGTTTGTAGGTAAAGAGTGACATGTCATCACACTGTGCTTTGTGCAGATAAAGAGTGACATGTCGTCACACTGTGGTTTGTAGGTAAAGAGTGACATGTCATCACACTGTGCTTTGTAGGTAAAGAGTGACATGTCATCACACTGTGCTGTGTGTAGATAAAGAGTGACATGTCATCACACTGTGATTTTTAGGTAAAGAGTGACATGTCATCACACTGTACTTTGTTTGGATAAAGAGTGACATGTCATCACACTGTGCTTTGTGCAGATAAAGAGTGATATTTCATCACACTGTGGTTTGTCCAGTTAAAGAGTGACATGTCGTCACACTGTGCTTTGTGTAGATAAAGAGTGACATGTCATCACACTGTGATTTGTGTAGATATAGAGTGACATGTCATCACACTGTGCTTTGTTTGGATAAAGAGTGACATGTCATCACACTGTGCTTTGTGCAGATAAAGAGTGATATTTCATCACACTGTGGTTTGTCCAGTTAAAGAGTGACATGTCATCACACTTTGCTTTGTAGATAGAGTGACATGTCATCACACTGTGCTTTGTGCAGATAAAGAGTGACATGTCATCACACTGTGGTTTGTCCAGTTAAAGAGTGACATGTCGTCACACTGTGCTTTGTAGGTAAAGAGTGACATGTCATCACACTGTGCTGTGTAGAAAGAGTGACATGTTATCACACTGTGCTGTGTGTTGATAAAGAGTGACATGTCATCACACTGTGATTTTTAGGTAAAGAGTGACATGTCATCACACTGTGCTTAGTGCAGGTAAAGAGTGACATGTCATCACACTGTGATTTGTGTAGATAAAGAGTGACATGTCATCACACTGTGCTTTGTGTAGATAAAGAGTGACATGTCATCACACTGTGATTTGTGTAGATATAGAGTGACATGTCATCACACTGTGCTGTGTGTAGATAAAGAGTGACATGTCATCACACTGTGGTTTGTTTGGATAAAGAGTGACATGTCATCACACTGTGCTTTGTGCAGATAAAGAGTGACATGTCATCACACTGTGGTTTGTCCAGTTAAATAGTGACATGTCGTCACACTGTGCTTTGTAGGTAAAGAGTGACATGTCATCACACTGTGCTTTGTAGGTAAAGAGTGACATGTCATCACACTGTGCTGTGTGCAGATAAAGAGTGACATGTCGTCACACTGTGCTTTGTATGTAAAGAGCGACATGTCATCACACTGTGTTGTGTAGAAAGAGTGACATGTTATCACACTGTGCTGTGTGTAGATAAAGAGTGACATGTCATCACACTGTGATTTTTTTTGTAAAGAGTGACATGTCATCACACTGTGCTTGGTGCAGGTAAAGAGTGACATCTCATCACACTGTGATTTGTGTAGATATAGAGTGACATGTCATTACACTGTACTTTGTTTGGATAAAGAGTGACATGTCATCACACTGTGCTTTGTGCAGATAAAGAGTGACATGTCATCACACTGTGCTTTGTGCAGATAAAGAGTGACATGTCATCACACTGTGCTGTGTAGAAAGAGTGACATGTCATCACACTGTGATTTGTTTGGATAAAGAGTGACATGTCATCACACTGTGCTTTGTGCAGATAAAGAGTGACATGTCGTTACACTGTGGTTTGTAGGTAAAGAGTGACATGTCATCACACTGTGCTTTGTAGGTAAAGAGTGACATGTCATCACACTGTGCTGTGTGTAGATAAAGAGTGACATGTCATCACACTGTGATTTTTAGGTAAAGAGTGACATGTCGTCACACTGTGCTTTGTAGGTAAAGAGTGACATGTCATCACACTGTACTTTGTTTGGATAAAGAGTGACATGTCATCACACTGTGCTTTGTGCAGATAAAGAGTGATATTTCATCACACTGTGGTTTGTCCAGTTAAAGAGTGACATGTCGTCACACTGTGCTTTGTGTAGATAAAGAGTGACATGTCATCACACTGTGATTTGTGTAGATATAGAGTGACATGTCATCACACTGTGCTTTGTTTGGATAAAGAGTGACATGTCATCACACTGTGCTTTGTGCAGATAAAGAGTGATATTTCATCACACTGTGGTTTGTCCAGTTAAAGAGTGACATGTCGTCACACTGTGCTTTGTAGGTAAAGAGTGACATGTCATCACACTGCACTTTGTTTGGATAAAGAGTGACATGTCATCACACTGTGCTTTGTGCAGATAAAGAGTGATATTTCATCACACTGTGGTTTGTCCAGTTAAAGAGTGACATGTCGTCACACTGTGCTTTGTAGGTAAAGAGTGACATGTCATCACACTGTGCTGTGTGTAGATAAAGAGTTACATGTCGTCACACTGTGCTTAGTGCAGATAAAGAGTTACATGTCGTCACAATGTACTTTGTTTGGATAAAGAGTGTAGATAAAGAGTGACATGTCATCACTCTGTGCTGTGTTTAGATAAAGAGTGACATGTCATCACACTGTGCTTAGTGCAGATAAAGAGTGACATGTCGTCACACTGTGCTTTGTAGGTAAAGAGTGACATGTAATCACACTGTGCTGTGTAGAAAGAGTGATATGTAATCACACTGTGCTGTGTGTAGATAAAGAGTGACATGTCATCACACTGTGATTTGTGTAGATAAAGAGTGACATGTCATCACCCTGTGCTTTGTGTAGGTAAAGAGTGACATGTCATCACACTGTGCTTCGTAGATAGAGTGACATGTCATCATACTGTGCTGTGTGTAGATAAAGAGTGACATGTCATCACACTGTGCTTTGTGCAGATAAAGAGTGACAGGTCATCACACTTTGGTTTGTTTGGATAAAGAGTGACATGTCATCACACTGTGCTTTGTGCAGATAAAGAGTGACATGTCATCACACTGTGGTTTGTCCAGTTAAAGAGTGACATGTCGTCACACTGTGCTTTGTAGGTAAAGAGTGACATGTCATCACACTGTGCTGTGTAGAAAGAGTGACATGTTATCACACTGTGCTGTGTGTTGATAAAGAGTGACATGTCATCACACTGTGATTTTTAGGTAAAGAGTGACATGTCATCACACTGTGCTTAGTGCAGGTAAAGAGTGACATGTCATCACACTGTGATTTGTGTAGATAAAGAGTGACATGTCATCACACTGTGCTTTGTGTAGATAAAGAGTGACATGTCATCACACTGTGATTTGTGTAGATATAGAGTGACATGTCATCACACTGTGCTGTGTGTAGATAAAGAGTGACATGTCATCACACTGTGGTTTGTTTGGATAAAGAGTGACATGTCATCACACTGTGCTTTGTGCAGATAAAGAGTGACATGTCATCACACTGTGGTTTGTCCAGTTAAATAGTGACATGTCGTCACACTGTGCTTTGTAGGTAAAGAGTGACATGTCATCACACTGTGCTTTGTGCAGATAAAGAGTGACATGTCATCACACTGTGGTTTGTTTGGATAAAGAGTGACATGTCATCGCACTGTGCTTTTTGCAGATAAAGAGTGACATGTCGTCACACTGTGGTTTGTCCAGTTAAAGTGTGACATGTCGTCACACTATGCTTTTATAGGTAAAGAGTGACATGTCATCACAGTGTGCTGTGTAGAAAGAGTGACATGTCATCACACTGTGCTGTGTGTAGATAAAGAGTGACATGTCATCACACTGTGCTTAGTGCAGATAAAGAGTGACATGTCATCACACTGTGATTTGTTTAAATAAAGAGTGACATGTCATCAAACTGTGCTGTGTGTAGAGAAAGAGTGACATGTCATCACACTGTGCTTTGTTTGGATAAAGAGTGACATGTCATCCCACTGTGCTTTGTGCAGATAAAGAGTGACATGTAATCACACTGTGCTGTGTGTAGATAAAGAGTGACATGTCATCACACTGTACTTTGTTTGGATAAAGAGTGACATGTCATCACACTGTGCTTTGTGCAGATAAAGAGTGACATGTCATCATACTGTGCTGTGTGTAGATAAAGAGTGACATGTCATCACACTGTACTTTGTTTGGATAAAGAGTGACATGTCATCACACTGTGCTTTGTGCAGATAAAGAGTGACATGTCATCATACTGTGCTGTGTGTAGATAAAGAGTGACATGTCATCACACTGTACTTTGTTTGGATAAAGAGTGACATGTCATCACACTGTGCTTTGTGCAGATAAAGAGTGACATGTCATCACACTGTGGTTTGTTTGGATAAAGAGTGACATGTCATCACACTGTGCTTTGTGCAGATAAAGAGTGACATGTCGTCACACTGTGGTTTGTCCAGTTAAAGTGTGACATGTCGTCACACTATGCTTTTATAGGTAAAGAGTGACATGTCATCACACTGTGCTTTGTAGGTAAAGAGTGACATGTCATCACAGTGTGCTGTGTAGAAAGAGTGACATGTCATCACACTGTGCTGTGTGTAGATAAAGAGTGACATGTCATCACACTGTGCTTAGTGCAGATAAAGAGTGACATGTCATCACACTGTGATTTGTGTAGATAAAGAGTGACATGTCATCACACTGTGCTGTGTGTAGAGAAAGAGTGACATGTCATCACACTGTGCTTTGTTTGGATAAAGAGTGACATGTCATCCCACTGTGCTTTGTGCAGATAAAGAGTGACATGTAATCAAACTGTGCTGTGTGTAGATAAAGAGTGACATGTCATCACACTGTACTTTGTTTGGATAAAGAGTGACATGTCATCACACTGTGCTTTGTGCAGATAAAGAGTGACATGTCATCATACTGTGCTGTGTAGTTAAGAGTGACATGTCATCACACTGTGTTTTGTGTAGATAAAGAGGGACATGTCATCACACTGTGCTGTGTAGAAAGAGTGACATGTCATCACACTGTGCTGTGTAGTTAAGAGTGACATGTCATCACACTGTGATTTGTGTAGATAAAGAGTGACATGTCATCACACTGTGCTTTGTAGGTAAAGAGTGACATGTCATCACACTGTGGTTTGTCCAGTTAAAGAGTGACATGTCGTCACACTGTGCTTTGTAGGTAAAGAGTGACATGTCATCACACTGTGCTGTGTGTAGATAAAGAGTTACATGTTATCACACTGTGCTGTGTGTAGATAAAGAGGGACATGTCATCACACTGTGCTGTGTAGAAAGAGTGACATGTCATCACACTGTGCTTTGTGCAGATAAAGAGTGACATGTCATCCCACTGTGGTTTGTCCAGTTAAAGAGTGACATGTCGTCACACTGTGCTTTGTAGGTAAAGAGTGACATGTCATCACACTGTGTTGTGTAGAAAGAGTGACATGTTATCACACTGTGCTGTGTGTAGATAAAGAATGACATGTCATCACACTGTCATTTTTTGGTAAAGAGTGACATGTCATCACACTGTGCTTAGTGCAGGTAAAGAGTGACATGTCATTACACTGTGATTTGTGTAGATATAGAGTGACATGTCATCACACTGTGCTGTGTGTAGATAAACAGTGACATGTCATCACACTGTGCTTTGTGTAGATAAAGAGTGATATGTCATCACACTGTGGTTTGTTTGGATAAAGAGTGACATGTCATCACACTGTGCTTTGTGCAGATAAAGAGTGACATGTCGTCACACTGTGCTTTGTAGAAAGAATGATATGTAATCACACTGTGCTGTGTAGATAAAGAGTGACATGTCATCACACTTTGCTGTGTAGTTAAGAGTGACATGTCATCACACTGTGATTTGTGTAGATAAAGAGGGACATGTCATCACACTGTGCTGTGTAGAAAGAGTGACATTTCATCACACTGTGCTTTGTTTGGATAAAGAGTGACATGTCATCACACTGTGATTTGTCCAGTTAAAGAGTGACATGTTGTCACACTGTGCTTTGTAGGTAAAGAGTGACATGTCATCCCACTGTGGTTTGTCCAGTTAAAGAGTGACATGTCGTCACACTATGCTTTTATAGGTAAAGAGTGACATGTCATCACACTTTGCTTTGTAGGTAAAGAGTGACATGTCATCACACTGTGCTTTGTGTAGATAAAGAGGGACATGTCATCACACTGTGCTGTGTAGAAAGAGTGACATGTCATCACACTGTGCTTTGTGCAGATAAAGAGTGACATGTCATCACACTGTGGTTTGTCCAGTTAAAGAGTGACATGTCGTCACACTATGCTTTTATAGGTAAAGAGTGACATGTCATCACAGTGTGCTGTGTAGAAAGAGTGACATGTCATCACACTGTGCTGTGTGTAGAGAAAGAGTGACATGTCATCACACTGTGCTTTGTTTGGATAAAGAGTGACATGTCATCCCACTGTGCTTTGTGCAGATAAAGAGTGACATGTCATCACACTGTGGTTTGTTTGGATAAAGAGTGACATGTCATCCCACTGTGCTTTCTGCATATAAAGAGTGACATTTCATCACACTGTAGTTTGTTTGGATACAGAGTGACATGTCGTCACACTGTGCTTTGTAGGTAAAGAGTGACATGTCATCACACTGTGCTGTTTAGAAAGAGTGACATGTCATCACTCTGTGCTGTGTGTAGATAAAGAGTGACATGTCATCACACTGTGCTTAGTGCAGATAATTAGTGACATGTCATCACACTGTGATTTGTGTAGATAAAGAGTGACATGTCATCACACTGTGCTTTGTGCAGATAAAGAGTGACATGTCATCACACTGTGGTTTGTCCAGTTAAAGAGTGACATGTAATCACACTGTGCTGTGTGTAGATAAAGAGTGACATGTCATCACACTGTACTTTGTTTGGATAAAGAGTGACATGTCATCACACTGTGCTTTGTGCAGATAAAGAGTGACATGTCATCATACTGTGCTGTGTAGTTAAGAGTGACATGTCATCACACTGTGATTTGTGTAGATAAAGAGCGACATGTCATCACACTGTGCTGTGTAGAAAGAGTGACATGTCATCACACTGTGCTTTGTTTGGATAAAGAGTGACATGTCATCACACTGTGCTTTGTGCAGATAAAGAGTGATATTTCATCACACTGTGGTTTGTTTGGATAAAGTGTGACATGTCATCACACTGTGCTTTGTAGGTAAAGAGTGACATGTCATCACACTGTGCTGTGTAGGTAAAGAGTGACATGTCATCACACTGTGGTTTGTCCAGTTAAAGAGTGACATGTCGTCACACTGTGCTTTGTAGGTAAAGAGTGACATGTCATCACACTGTGCTGTGTGCAGATAAAGAGTGACATGTCGTCACACTGTGCTTTGTATGTAAAGAGTGACATGTCATCACACTGTGTTGTGTAGAAAGAGTGACATGTTATCACACTGTGCTGTGTGTAGATAAAGAGTGACATGTCATCACACTGTGATTTTTTTTGTAAAGAGTGACATGTCATCACACTGTGCTTGGTGCAGGTAAAGAGTGACATCTCATCACACTGTGATTTGTGTAGATATAGAGTGACATGTCATTACACTGTACTTTGTTTGGATAAAGAGTGACATGTCATCACACTGTGCTTTGTGCAGATAAAGAGTGATATGTCATCACACTGTGGTTTGTTTGGATAAAGAGTGACATGTCATCACACTGTGCTTTGTGCAGATAAAGAGTGACATGTCATCACACTGTGCTGTGTAGAAAGAGTGACATGTCATCACACTGTGATTTGTTTGGATAAAGAGTGACATGTCATCACACTGTGCTTTGTGCAGATAAAGAGTGACATGTCGTCACACTGTGGTTTGTAGGTAAAGAGTGACATGTCATCACACTGTGCTTTGTGCAGATAAAGAGTGACATGTCGTCACACTGTGGTTTGTAGGTAAAGAGTGACATGTCATCACACTGTGCTTTGTGCAGATAAAGAGTGACATGTCGTCACACTGTGGTTTGTAGGTAAAGAGTGACATGTCATCACACTGTGCTTTGTAGGTAAAGAGTGACATGTCATCACACTGTGCTGTGTGTAGATAAAGAGTGACATGTCATCACACTGTGATTTTTAGGTAAAGAGTGACATGTCATCACACTGTACTTTGTTTGGATAAAGAGTGACATGTCATCACACTGTGCTTTGTGCAGATAAAGAGTGATATTTCATCACACTGTGGTTTGTCCAGTTAAAGAGTGACATGTCGTCACACTGTGCTTTGTGTAGATAAAGAGTGACATGTCATCACACTGTGATTTGTGTAGATATAGAGTGACATGTCATCACACTGTGCTTTGTTTGGATAAAGAGTGACATGTCATCACACTGTGCTTTGTGCAGATAAAGAGTGATATTTCATCACACTGTGGTTTGTCCAGTTAAAGAGTGACATGTCATCACACTTTGCTTTGTAGATAGAGTGACATGTCATCACACTGTGCTTTGTGCAGATAAAGAGTGACATGTCATCACACTGTGGTTTGTCCAGTTAAAGAGTGACATGTCGTCACACTGTGCTTTGTAGGTAAAGAGTGACATGTCATCACACTGTGCTGTGTAGAAAGAGTGACATGTTATCACACTGTGCTGTGTGTTGATAAAGAGTGACATGTCATCACACTGTGATTTTTAGGTAAAGAGTGACATGTCATCACACTGTGCTTAGTGCAGGTAAAGAGTGACATGTCATCACACTGTGATTTGTGTAGATAAAGAGTGACATGTCATCACACTGTGCTTTGTGTAGATAAAGAGTGACATGTCATCACACTGTGATTTGTGTAGATATAGAGTGACATGTCATCACACTGTGCTGTGTGTAGATAAAGAGTGACATGTCATCACACTGTGGTTTGTTTGGATAAAGAGTGACATGTCATCACACTGTGCTTTGTGCAGATAAAGAGTGACATGTCATCACACTGTGGTTTGTCCAGTTAAATAGTGACATGTCGTCACACTGTGCTTTGTAGGTAAAGAGTGACATGTCATCACACTGTGCTTTGTAGGTAAAGAGTGACATGTCATCACACTGTGCTGTGTGCAGATAAAGAGTGACATGTCGTCACACTGTGCTTTGTATGTAAAGAGTGACATGTCATCACACTGTGTTGTGTAGAAAGAGTGACATGTTATCACACTGTGCTGTGTGTAGATAAAGAGTGACATGTCATCACACTGTGATTTTTTTTGTAAAGAGTGACATGTCATCACACTGTGCTTGGTGCAGGTAAAGAGTGACATCTCATCACACTGTGATTTGTGTAGATATAGAGTGACATGTCATTACACTGTACTTTGTTTGGATAAAGAGTGACATGTCATCACACTGTGCTTTGTGCAGATAAAGAGTGACATGTCATCACACTGTGCTTTGTGCAGATAAAGAGTGACATGTCATCACACTGTGCTGTGTAGAAAGAGTGACATGTCATCACACTGTGATTTGTTTGGATAAAGAGTGACATGTCATCACACTGTGCTTTGTGCAGATAAAGAGTGACATGTCGTTACACTGTGGTTTGTAGGTAAAGAGTGACATGTCATCACACTGTGCTTTGTAGGTAAAGAGTGACATGTCATCACACTGTGCTGTGTGTAGATAAAGAGTGACATGTCATCACACTGTGATTTTTAGGTAAAGAGTGACATGTCGTCACACTGTGCTTTGTAGGTAAAGAGTGACATGTCATCACACTGTACTTTGTTTGGATAAAGAGTGACATGTCATCACACTGTGCTTTGTGCAGATAAAGAGTGATATTTCATCACACTGTGGTTTGTCCAGTTAAAGAGTGACATGTCGTCACACTGTGCTTTGTGTAGATAAAGAGTGACATGTCATCACACTGTGATTTGTGTAGATATAGAGTGACATGTCATCACACTGTGCTTTGTTTGGATAAAGAGTGACATGTCATCACACTGTGCTTTGTGCAGATAAAGAGTGATATTTCATCACACTGTGGTTTGTCCAGTTAAAGAGTGACATGTCGTCACACTGTGCTTTGTAGGTAAAGAGTGACATGTCATCACACTGCACTTTGTTTGGATAAAGAGTGACATGTCATCACACTGTGCTTTGTGCAGATAAAGAGTGATATTTCATCACACTGTGGTTTGTCCAGTTAAAGAGTGACATGTCGTCACACTGTGCTTTGTAGGTAAAGAGTGACATGTCATCACACTGTGCTGTGTGTAGATAAAGAGTTACATGTCGTCACACTGTGCTTAGTGCAGATAAAGAGTTACATGTCGTCACAATGTACTTTGTTTGGATAAAGAGTGTAGATAAAGAGTGACATGTCATCACTCTGTGCTGTGTTTAGATAAAGAGTGACATGTCATCACACTGTGCTTAGTGCAGATAAAGAGTGACATGTCGTCACACTGTGCTTTGTAGGTAAAGAGTGACATGTAATCACACTGTGCTGTGTAGAAAGAGTGATATGTAATCACACTGTGCTGTGTGTAGATAAAGAGTGACATGTCATCACACTGTGATTTGTGTAGATAAAGAGTGACATGTCATCACCCTGTGCTTTGTGTAGGTAAAGAGTGACATGTCATCACACTGTGCTTCGTAGATAGAGTGACATGTCATCATACTGTGCTGTGTGTAGATAAAGAGTGACATGTCATCACACTGTGCTTTGTGCAGATAAAGAGTGACAGGTCATCACACTTTGGTTTGTTTGGATAAAGAGTGACATGTCATCACACTGTGCTTTGTGCAGATAAAGAGTGACATGTCATCACACTGTGGTTTGTCCAGTTAAAGAGTGACATGTCGTCACACTGTGCTTTGTAGGTAAAGAGTGACATGTCATCACACTGTGCTGTGTAGAAAGAGTGACATGTTATCACACTGTGCTGTGTGTTGATAAAGAGTGACATGTCATCACACTGTGATTTTTAGGTAAAGAGTGACATGTCATCACACTGTGCTTAGTGCAGGTAAAGAGTGACATGTCATCACACTGTGATTTGTGTAGATAAAGAGTGACATGTCATCACACTGTGCTTTGTGTAGATAAAGAGTGACATGTCATCACACTGTGATTTGTGTAGATATAGAGTGACATGTCATCACACTGTGCTGTGTGTAGATAAAGAGTGACATGTCATCACACTGTGGTTTGTTTGGATAAAGAGTGACATGTCATCACACTGTGCTTTGTGCAGATAAAGAGTGACATGTCATCACACTGTGGTTTGTCCAGTTAAATAGTGACATGTCGTCACACTGTGCTTTGTAGGTAAAGAGTGACATGTCATCACACTGTGCTTTGTGCAGATAAAGAGTGACATGTCATCACACTGTGGTTTGTTTGGATAAAGAGTGACATGTCATCGCACTGTGCTTTTTGCAGATAAAGAGTGACATGTCGTCACACTGTGGTTTGTCCAGTTAAAGTGTGACATGTCGTCACACTATGCTTTTATAGGTAAAGAGTGACATGTCATCACAGTGTGCTGTGTAGAAAGAGTGACATGTCATCACACTGTGCTGTGTGTAGATAAAGAGTGACATGTCATCACACTGTGCTTAGTGCAGATAAAGAGTGACATGTCATCACACTGTGATTTGTTTAAATAAAGAGTGACATGTCATCAAACTGTGCTGTGTGTAGAGAAAGAGTGACATGTCATCACACTGTGCTTTGTTTGGATAAAGAGTGACATGTCATCCCACTGTGCTTTGTGCAGATAAAGAGTGACATGTAATCACACTGTGCTGTGTGTAGATAAAGAGTGACATGTCATCACACTGTACTTTGTTTGGATAAAGAGTGACATGTCATCACACTGTGCTTTGTGCAGATAAAGAGTGACATGTCATCATACTGTGCTGTGTGTAGATAAAGAGTGACATGTCATCACACTGTACTTTGTTTGGATAAAGAGTGACATGTCATCACACTGTGCTTTGTGCAGATAAAGAGTGACATGTCATCACACTGTGGTTTGTTTGGATAAAGAGTGACATGTCATCGCACTGTGCTTTGTGCAGATAAAGAGTGACATGTCGTCACACTGTGGTTTGTCCAGTTAAAGTGTGACATGTCGTCACACTATGCTTTTATAGGTAAAGAGTGACATGTCATCACACTGTGCTTTGTAGGTAAAGAGTGACATGTCATCACAGTGTGCTGTGTAGAAAGAGTGACATGTCATCACACTGTGCTGTGTGTAGATAAAGAGTGACATGTCATCACACTGTGCTTAGTGCAGATAAAGAGTGACATGTCATCACACTGTGATTTGTGTAGATAAAGAGTGACATGTCATCACACTGTGCTGTGTGTAGAGAAAGAGTGACATGTCATCACACTGTGCTTTGTTTGGATAAAGAGTGACATGTCATCCCACTGTGCTTTGTGCAGATAAAGAGTGACATGTAATCAAACTGTGCTGTGTGTAGATAAAGAGTGACATGTCATCACACTGTACTTTGTTTGGATAAAGAGTGACATGTCATCACACTGTGCTTTGTGCAGATAAAGAGTGACATGTCATCATACTGTGCTGTTTAGTTAAGAGTGACATGTCATCACACTGTGTTTTGTGTAGATAAAGAGGGACATGTCATCACACTGTGCTGTGTAGAAAGAGTGACATGTCATCACACTGTGCTGTGTAGTTAAGAGTGACATGTCATCACACTGTGATTTGTGTAGATAAAGAGTGACATGTCATCACACTGTGCTTTGTAGGTAAAGAGTGACATGTCATCACACTGTGGTTTGTCCAGTTAAAGAGTGACATGTCGTCACACTGTGCTTTGTAGGTAAAGAGTGACATGTCATCACACTGTGCTGTGTGTAGATAAAGAGTTACATGTTATCACACTGTGCTGTGTGTAGATAAAGAGGGACATGTCATCACACTGTGCTGTGTAGAAAGAGTGACATGTCATCACACTGTGCTTTGTGCAGATAAAGAGTGACATGTCATCCCACTGTGGTTTGTCCAGTTAAAGAGTGACATGTCGTCACACTGTGCTTTGTAGGTAAAGAGTGACATGTCATCACACTGTGCTGTGTAGAAAGAGTGACATGTCATCACACTGTGCTTAGTGCAGGTAAAGAGTGACATGTCATTACACTGTGATTTGTGTAGATATAGAGTGACATGTCATCACACTGTGCTGTGTGTAGATAAACAGTGACATGTCATCACACTGTGCTTTGTGTAGATAAAGAGTGATATGTCATCACACTGTGGTTTTTTTTGGATAAAGAGTGACATGTCATCACACTGTGCTTTGTGCAGATAAAGAGTGACATGTCGTCACACTGTGCTTTGTAGAAAGAATGATATGTAATCACACTGTGCTGTGTAGATAAAGAGGGACATGTCATCACACTGTGCTGTGTAGAAAGAGTGACATTTCATCACACTGTGCTTTGTTTGGATAAAGAGTGACATGTCATCACACTGTGATGTGTCCAGTTAAAGAGTGACATGTTGTCACACTGTGCTTTGTAGGTAAAGAGTGACATGTCATCCCACTGTGGTTTGTCCAGTTAAAGAGTGACATGTCGTCACACTATGCTTTTATAGGTAAAGAGTGACATGTCATCACACTTTGCTTTGTAGGTAAAGAGTGACATGTCATCACACTGTGCTTTGTGTAGATAAAGAGGGACATGTCATCACACTGTGCTGTGTAGAAAGAGTGACATGTCATCACACTGTGCTTTGTGCAGATAAAGAGTGACATGTCATCACACTGTGGTTTGTCCAGTTAAAGAGTGACATGTCGTCACACTATGCTTTTATAGGTAAAGAGTGACATGTCATCACAGTGTGCTGTGTAGAAAGAGTGACATGTCATCACACTGTGCTGTGTGTAGATAAAGAGTGACATGTCATCCCACTGTGCTTTGTAGGTAAATAGTGACATGTCATCACAATGTGCTTTGTAGGTAAAGAGTGACATGTCATCACACTGTGCTTTGTTTGGATAAAGAGTGACATGTCATCACACTGTGCTTTGTGCAGATAAAGAGTGATATTTCATCACACTGTGGTTTGTTTGGATAAAGTGTGACATGTCATCACACTGTGCTTTGTTTGGATAAAGAGTGACATGTCATCGCACTGTGCTTTTTGCAGATAAAGAGTGACATGTCGTCACACTGTGGTTTGTCCAGTTAAAGTGTGACATGTCGTCACACTATGCTTTTATAGGTAAAGAGTGACATGTCATCACACTGTGCTTTGTAGGTAAAGAGTGACATGTCATCACAGTGTGCTGTGTAGAAAGAGTGACATGTCATCACACTGTGCTGTGTGTAGATAAAGAGTGAAATGTCATCACACTGTGCTTAGTGCAGATAAAGAGTGACATGTCATCACACTGTGATTTGTTTAAATAAAGAGTGACATGTAATCAAACTGTGCTGTGTGTAGAGAAAGAGTGACATGTCATCACACTGTGCTTTGTTTGGATAAAGAGTGACATGTCATCCCACTGTGCTTTGTGCAGATAAAGAGTGACATGTAATCACACTGTGCTGTGTGTAGATAAAGAGTGACATGTCATCACACTGTACTTTGTTTGGATAAAGAGTGACATGTCATCACACTGTGCTTTGTGCAGATAAAGAGTGACATGTCATCATACTGTGCTGTGTGTAGATAAAGAGTGACATGTCATCACACTGTACTTTGTTTGGATAAAGAGTGACATGTCATCACACTGTGCTTTGTGCAGATAAAGAGTGACATGTCATCACACTGTGGTTTGTTTGGATAAAGAGTGACATGTCATCGCACTGTGCTTTGTGCAGATAAAGAGTGACATGTCGTCACACTGTGGTTTGTCCAGTTAAAGTGTGACATGTCGTCACACTATGCTTTTATAGGTAAAGAGTGACATGTCATCACACTGTGCTTTGTAGGTAAAGAGTGACATGTCATCACAGTGTGCTGTGTAGAAAGAGTGACATGTCATCACACTGTGCTGTGTGTAGATAAAGAGTGACATGTCATCACACTGTGCTTAGTGCAGATAAAGAGTGACATGTCATCACACTGTGATTTGTGTAGATAAAGAGTGACATGTCATCACACTGTGCTGTGTGTAGAGAAAGAGTGACATGTCATCACACTGTGCTTTGTTTGGATAAAGAGTGACATGTCATCCCACTGTGCTTTGTGCAGATAAAGAGTGACATGTAATCAAACTGTGCTGTGTGTAGATAAAGAGTGACATGTCATCACACTGTACTTTGTTTGGATAAAGAGTGACATGTCATCACACTGTGCTTTGTGCAGATAAAGAGTGACATGTCATCACACTGTGCTGTGTAGTTAAGAGTGACATGTCATCACACTGTGATTTGTGTAGATAAAGAGTGACATGTCATCACACTGTGCTTTGTAGGTAAAGAGTGACATGTCATCACACTGTGGTTTGTCCAGTTAAAGAGTGACATGTCGTCACACTGTGCTTTGTAGGTAAAGAGTGACATGTCATCACACTGTGCTGTGTGTAGATAAAGAGTTACATGTTATCACACTGTGCTGTGTGTAGATAAAGAGGGACATGTCATCACACTGTGCTGTGTAGAAAGAGTGACATGTCATCACACTGTGCTTTGTGCAGATAAAGAGTGACATGTCATCCCACTGTGGTTTGTCCAGTTAAAGAGTGACATGTCGTCACACTGTGCTTTGTAGGTAAAGAGTGACATGTCATCACACTGTGTTGTGTAGAAAGAGTGACATGTTATCACACTGTGCTGTGTGTAGATAAAGAATGACATGTCATCACACTGTGGTTTGTGTAGATAAAGAGTGATATGTCATCACACTGTGGTTTGTTTGGATAAAGAGTGACATGTCATCACACTGTGGTTTGTCCAGTTAAAGAGTGACATGTCGTCACACTATGCTTTTATAGGTAAAGAGTGACATGTCATCACAGTGTGCTGTGTAGAAAGAGTGACATGTCATCACACTGTGCTGTGTGTAGATAAAGAGTGACATGTCATCCCACTGTGCTTTGTAGGTAAATAGTGACATGTCATCACAATGTGCTTTGTAGGTAAAGAGTGACATGTCATCACACTGTGCTGTGTAGAAAGAGTGACATGTCATCACACTGTGCTTTGTTTGGATAAAGAGTGACATGTCATCACACTGTGCTTTGTGCAGATAAAGAGTGATATTTCATCACACTGTGGTTTGTTTGGATAAAGTGTGACATGTCATCACACTGTGCTTTGTAGGTAAAGAGTGACATGTCATCACACTGTGCTGTTTAGGTAAAGAGTGACATGTCATCACACTGTGGTTTGTCCAGTTAAAGAGTGACATGTCGTCACACTGTGCTTTGTAGGTAAAGAGTGACATGTCATCACACTGTGTTGTGTAGAAAGAGTGACATGTTATCACACTGTGCTGTGTGTAGATAAAGAGTGACATGTCATCACATTTTGATTTTTTGGTAAAGAGTGACATGTCATCACACTGTGCTTGGTGCAGGTAAAGAGTGACATCTCATCACACTGTGATTTGTGTAGATATAGAGTGACATGTCATCACACTGTACTTTGTTTGGATAAAGAGTGACATGTCATCACACTGTGCTTTGTGCAGATAAAGAGTGATATGTCATCACACTGTGGTTTGTTTGGATAAAGAGTGACATGTCATCACACTGTGCTTTGTGCAGATAAAGAGTGACATGTCATCACACTGTGCTTTGTGCAGATAAAGAGTGACATGTCATCACACTGTGCTGTGTAGAAAGAGTGACATGTCATCACACTGTGATTTGTGCAGATAAAGAGTGACATGTCATCACACTGTGGTTTGTTTGGATAAAGAGTGACATGTCATCACACTGTGCTTTGTGCAGATAAAGAGTGACATGTCATCACACTGTGGTTTGTTTGGATAAAGAGTGACATGTCGTCACACTGTGCTTTGTAGAAAGAATGACATGTCATCAGAATGTGCTTTGTAGGTAAAGAGTGACATGTCATCACACTGTGCTTTGTAGGTAAAGAGTGACATGTCATCACACTGTGCTGTGTGTAGATAAAGAGTGACATGTCATCACACTGTGATTTTTAGGTAAAGAGTGACATGTCGTCACACTGTGCTTTGTAGGTAAAGAGTGACATGTCATCACACTGTACTTTGTTTGGATAAAGAGTGACATGTCATCACACTGTGCTTTGTGCAGATAAAGAGTGATATTTCATCACACTGTGGTTTGTCCAGTTAAAGAGTGACATGTCGTCACACTGTGCTTTGTGTAGATAAAGAGTGACATGTCGTCACACTGTGCTTTGTGTAGATAAAGAGTGACATGTCATCACACTGTGCTTTGTGTAGATAAAGAGTGACATGTCATCACACTGTGATTTGTGTAGATATAGAGTGACATGTCGTCACACTGTGCTTTGTAGGTAAAGAGTGACATGTCATCACACTGCACTTTGTTTGGATAAAGAGTGACATGTCATCACACTGTGCTTTGTGCAGATAAAGAGTGATATTTCATCACACTGTGGTTTGTCCAGTTAAAGAGTGACATGTCGTCACACTGTGCTTTATTTGGATAAAGAGTGACATGTCATCACTCTGTGCTGTGTGTAGATAAAGAGTGACATGTCATCACTCTGTGCTGTGTTTAGATAAAGAGTGACATGTCATCACACTGTGCTTAGTGCAGATAAAGAGTGACATGTCGTCACACTGTGCTTTGTAGGTAAAGAGTGACATGTAATCACACTGTGCTGTGTAGAAAGAGTGATATGTAATCACACTGTGCTGTGTGTAGATAAAGAGTGACATGTCATCACACTGTGATTTGTGCAGATAAAGAGTGACATGTCGTCACACTGTGCTTTGTAGGTAAAGAGTGACATGTAATCACACTGTGCTGTGTAGAAAGAGTGATATGTAATCACACTGTGCTGTGTGTAGGTAAAGAGTGACATGTCATCACACTGTGATTTTTAGGTAAAGATTGACATTTCATATCACTGCTTATTAAAGATAGAGTTACTTGTCATCAGAATGTGCTTTGTAGATAAAGAGTGACATGTCATCACACTGTGCTTCGTAGATAGAGTGACATGTAATCACACTGTGCTTTGTGTAGATAAAGAGTGACATGTCATCCCACTGTGCTTTGTAGGTAAAGAGTGACATGTCATCACACTGTGCTGTGTAGGTAAAGAGTGACATGTCATCACACTGTGCTGTGTAGATAAAGAGTGACATGTCATCACACTGTGCTTTGTTTGGATAAAGAGTGACATGTCATCACACTTCTATTCCTCTCTCCCCCTCTTCTATTCCTCTCTCTCTCTCTCTTCTATTCCTCTCTCTCTCCCTCTTCTATTCCTCTCTCTTTCCCTCTTCTATTCCTCTCTCTCCCTCTTCTATTCCTCTCTCTCTCTCCCTCTTCTATTCCTCTCTCTCCCTCTCTTCTATTCCTCTCTCTCTCCCTCTTCTATTCCTCTCTCTCTCCCTCTTCTATTCCTCTCTCTCTCTCTCTCTCTTCTATTCCTCTCTCTCTCTCCCTCTTCTATTCCTCTCTCTCTCTCTCTCTTCTATTCCCCTCTCTCTCTCTCTTCTATTCCTCTCTCTCCCTCTTCTATTCCTCTCTCTCTCTTCTATTCATCTCTCTCTCCCTCTTCTATTCCTCTCTCTCTCTCTTCTATTCCTCTCTCTCTCTCTTCTATTCCTCTCTCTCTCCCTCTTCTATTCCTCTCTCTCTCTCCCTCTTCTATTCCTCTCTCTCTCTTCTATTCCTCTCTCTCTCTCCCTCTTCTATTCCTCTCTCTCTCTCTCTTCTATTCCTCTCTCTCTCTCTCTTCTATTCCTCTCTCTCTCTCTTCTATTCCTCTCTCTCTCCCTCTTCTATTCCTCTCTCTCTCTCCCTCTTCTATTCCTCTCTCTCTCTTCTATTCCTCTCTCTCTCTCCCTCTTCTATTCCTCTCTCTCTCTCTTCTATTCCTCTCTCTCCCTCTTCTATTCCTCTCTCTCTCTTCTATTCCTCTTTCTCTCCCTCTTCTATTCCTCTCTCTCTCTCTCTTCTATTCCTCTCTCTCTCTCTCTTCTATTCCTCTCTCTCCCTCTCTTCTATTCCTCTCTCTCTCTCTCTTCTATTCCTCTCTCTCCCTCTCTTCTATTCCTCTCTCTCTCTCTCTTCTATTCCTCTCTCTCCCTCTCTTCTATTCCTCTCTCTCTCTCTCTTCTATTCCTCTCTCTCTCCCTCTTCTATTCCTCTCTCTCTCTCTTCTATTCCTCTCTCTCTCTCTTCTATTCCTCTCTCTCTCTCCCTCTTCTATTCCTCTCTCTTTCCCTCTTCTATTCCCCTCTCTCCCTCTTCTATTCTCCCTCTCTTCTATTCCTCTCTCTCTCCCTCTTCTATTCCTCTCTCTCTCTCTTCTATTCCTCTCTCTCT
>NW_028292013.1:0-2500 GCF_963383615.2 Lipophrys pholis | reverse complement strand
TCTTCTATTCCTCTCTCTCTCCCTCTTCTATTCCTCTCTCTCTCTTCTATCCTCTCTCTCTCTCTCTTCTATTCCTCTCTCTCTCCCTCTTCTATTCCTCTCTCTCTCTCCCTCTCTCTTCCTCTCCTCTCTCTATTCCTCTCTCTCTCTCCCTCTTCTATTCCTCTCTCTCTCTTCTATTCCTCTCTCTCTCTCTCTTCTATTCCTCTCTCTCTCCCTCTATTCCTTCTCTCTCTCTCTCTCTCTCTCTCTCTCTCTCCTCTCTTCTATTCCTCTCTCTCCTCTTCTATTCTCTCTCTCTCTTCTATTCCTCTCTCTCTCTCTTCTATTCCTCTCCTCCCTCTTCTATTCCTCTCTCTCCCTCTTCTATTCCTCTCTCTCTCTATTCTCTCTCTCTCCCTCTTCTATCCTCTCTCTCTCTCTCTATTCCTCTTTCTCTCCTCTCTATTCCTCTCTCTCTCTCTCTCTATTCCTCTCTCTCTCTCTCTTCTATTCCTCTCTCTCTCCCTTCTATCCTCTCTCTCCCTCTCTTCTATCCTCTCTCTCTCTCTCTTCTATTCCTCTCTCTCTCCCTCTTCTATTCCTCTCTCTCCCTCTCTTCTATTCCTCTCTCTCTCTCTTCTATTCCTCTCTCTCTCTCTCTTCTATTCCTCTCTCTCTCTCTCTCTTCTATTCCTCTCTCTCCTCTTCTATTCCTCTCTCTCTCTCTCTCTCTCTCCCTCTTCTATTCCTCTCTCTCTCCCTCTTCTATTCCTCTCTCTCTCTCTTCTATTCCTCTCTCTCTCTCTCTCTCTCTTCTATTCTCTCTCTCTCTCTCTTCTATCCTCTCTCTCCTCTTCTATTCCTCTCTCTCTCTCTCTCTTCTATTCCTCTTCTCCTCTTCTATTCCTCTCTCTCTCTCTTCTATTCCTCTCTCTCCCTCTTCTATCCTCTCTCTCTCCCTCTTCTATTCCTCTCTCTCTCTCTCTTCTATTCCTCTCTCTCTCCCTCTTCTATCCTCTCTCTCTCCCTCTTCTATTCTCTCTCTCTCCTCTTCTATTCCTCTCTCTCTCCCTCTTCTATTCCTCTCTCTCTCTCTTCTTTCCTCTCTCTCCCTCTTCTATTCCTCTCTCTCCCTCTCTTCTATTCCTCTCTCTCTCTCTCTTCTATTCCTCTCTCTCTCTCTCTTCTATTCCTCTCTCTCCCTCTTCTATTCCTCTCTCTCTCTCTCTCTCTCCCTCTTCTATTCTCTCTCTCCCCCTCTTCTATTCCTCTCTGTCTCTCCTCTTCTATTCCTCTCTCTCTCCCTCTTCTATTCCTCTCTCTCTCCCTCTTCTATTCCTCTCTCTCCCTCTACTATTCCTCTCTCTCTCTCTCTTCTATTCCTCTCTCTCCCTCTTCTATTCCTCTCTCTCTCTCTCTTCTATTCCTCTCTCTCCTCTTCTATTCCTCTCTCTCCCTCTTCTATTCCTCTCTCTCTCTCTCTCTTCTATTCCTCTCTCTCTCCCTCTTCTATCCTCTCTCTCTCTCTTCTATTCCTCTCTCTCCCTCTTCTATTCTCTCTCTCTCCCCCTTCTATTCCTCTCTCTCTCTCTCTTCTATTCCTCTCTCTCTCCCTCTTCTATTCCTCTCTCTCCTCTCTTCTATTCCTCTCTCTCTCTCTCTTCTATCCTCTCTCTCTCTCTCTTCTATTCCTCTCTCTCTCTCTCTCTCTTCTATTCCTCTCTCTCCCTCTTCTATTCCTCTCTCTCTCTCTCTCTCCTCTCTATTCCTCTCTCTCCCCTCTTCTATTCTCTCTCTCCCCTCTTCTATTCCTCTCTGTCTCCCTCTTCTATTCCTCTCTCTCTCTCTTCTACTCTCTCTCTCCCTCTTCTATTCCTCTCTCTCTCCTCTTCTATTCCTCTCTCTCCCTGTCCTATCCCATGTACTTCTCCCCCCAACCGGTCAAGGCGGATGCCCCCCCCCCCCCCCCCCCCTTCCAGAGTCAAGGCTCCGCCCCCTTTCTTCCTGAAGAGGGACTTCTTATGACTGTTCTCTGAGAGGGAGTTCTTCCTGTTTCCTCTGTTGCTTGTTCCATCTGCTGCTCTGGAAGGTTTAGTGGGTTCTGTTGTTCTCCTGAGAGGGAGTTCGGTACTGGGTTCCTCTGAGGTTTAGTTGGGTTCCTGTGGATCTCTATCATTGTAGAGGTTCTGGAAGGTTTAGTTGGGTTCTGTTGTTCTCTATCATTGTAAGAGGTTCTGGAAGTTTAGTTGGGTTCTGTTGGCTCTATCATTGTAAGAGGTTCTGGAAGGTTTAGTTGGGTTCAGGGTTTGTTCGGGGGTGCTGTGTCGGGAGTGTGGTAAGAGGTTCTGGAAGGTTTAGTTGGGTTCTGTTGTTCTTTATCATTGTAAGAGGCTCTGGAAGGTTTAGTTGGGTTCTGTTGTTCTCTATCATTGTAAGAGGTTCTGGAAGGTTTAGTTGGGTTCTGTTGTTCTCTATCATTGTAAGAGGTTCTGGAAGGTTTAGTTGGGTTCTGTTTTTC
>NW_028292014.1:0-39304 GCF_963383615.2 Lipophrys pholis | reverse complement strand
CCCAACCCCAACCCCAACCCCAACCCCAACCCCAACCCCAACCCCAACCCCAACCCCAACCCCAACCCCAACCCCAACCCCAACCCCAACCCCAACCCCAACCCCAACCCCAACCCCAACCCCAACCCCAACCCCAACCCCAACCCCAACCCCAACCCCAACCCCAACCCCAACCCCAACCCCAACCCCAACCCCAACCCCAACCCCAACCCCAACCCCAACCCCAACCCCTGCAAGTCACAAATTATTTATTCAACTCATGGCTATGGTTGAAAAGCATAAATGTTACACTCAAAGGGACTGGGTAGATATATGATAAATTGTTTGGTTCTTTCATATTTGTATGTTTATGATTTGTCCTAAGAAGTTATAACAACTGTGATTATGGGTTCATCTAGTGAAACATCTGCTCACCTCCAAACTGTGGTTAAGGAGAACTACATATTCGTTCGCCAGGAGAATCACTATCTTCTTGGCTCTATCTCCATCTTCAAGGCCATCAAGTCTGAGGCTCCCAACCAGCTGATCTTCAGTCAGCTAATTCACTTCAATAGCTATGAGGAGGCCTAGGCTAGAAAGGTGTAGCTTAGCCAAACATAGCGTCCTGACTATTTCATAAAGCTGCTAGGAATGCACCGGGAAGTGCATAAAAACCTGTGCACTGACATGCATTCCATTTGCGTATATTACGAGTACACAGAACGCTCACTTGTTGACTGTATCTAATCACATCGTAAGTAGAAGACTCTTTTTTAGAAGGTAGAAATAACCAAGCTAATGGATGGGTTGGCCAAATGTCTCAAAGAACAGCATCATAACGGCCTTTTCTTCGAGAATTTAACTGCCAGGCATGTGCTCATTGGCAAAAATTTCAGAGTCAAAATCCTTGACCGAGCAGTAACATGTCCAAGTTCCTACTCTCCTATGGAGGATCGCATGTCGGGATACACTGACCCTGAAGTGCTCTACTGCATGCTCAACAAGAAAACACAGATGACTAATTTTGACCCATTCAAGGCGGATGTTTGGGCAACAGGGTTGATATTATGGGAGGCTATGACACTGGAATGGGCTAAGAACACACTGTACAATTACCGAGAGCAGACTATAAACAAGAGTAAGTTGTAGAAGAACCTACAAAGTGTGCAAAAATTATATCCGAAGGTGACTGAAGTGGTGCGGAAGATGCTGAGGGATGATCCTTATGATCGGCTCACCAGTTCCTAAATCGTTTATTCTTTGCTGAAGTGATTTAAATATGGAAATGAATAATTTGCTGTCAGGCATCAGATCTGGGTAGGCTTTAGATAAGTTAATGTACTTTTTTACGTCTCTATTCACTGTGCATCCGCTCATGAAGGTTTGCTAATATCTACTTGTTGCTCTCTTCTCTTGGTGCATCCAGTACCTGCTTGCAATATTTCACATAATAATACCCTTCTACAGCCTCCTTTACAGCCTATCTCGACATTGCCTCTGCATCTCCTAATTCAATTTCTATTGGAACCGTTCTTTCTACCAAATCCAAGTGATCCACCCTTCTATAACGTATTCGGAATTCTCCCTGTAATTTAGAGACTCCCTCAAGCAATTATAATTTTGCCAGTATGATGCCACCCTTCATTGTGATCTGACCTTGACTCTCTGATACTGGGGAGGGAAAGCATGAACGACTGGCACCCTGATGGGGAAGACATTTTTTTCTTTCACCAAATCAATACCTTCTACGGTAGTACCAAACACTTTCACATCTACCACATCCTTGAGATGTAAAGTAACCTGTAAATCATACAAGGAGGGGAAGAAAGTAAAATCAAAATAGTCCACTAAGTATGTCTTCAGATCTGCAGGTTCAGTGGCACAGAAGTAGTTAAAGCCTTTGACTGAGGTAAGTTTTTAGCACACATCAGCCTTGAACCCAGATCCCACTCCTATTATCGTTATATGAAGCTCTGTAGCAGAAATCTCTTCAATGAATTTCTTCTCGCCCTCAATCGAGTTATCAGTGACATCTGTGATCATAACAATTCTCTTCTAGCCATAGTCATGCTCCATGTCTCTGTACTGCTCAGCAGCTGCCCTAAGGCCTTCAATGATTGTAGTACCTCCCCCAGCTTTGATTCCCTTAATAGCTTCCTTTAATGCATATTAATTTTAAGCAAGTTCCGCCTGTCTGATCATATTTTGCAGTACCCTAGCCGTTTGGTTGAAGGTTATGATCGATAACTTGTCTCCATGCCGCAATTTGCCCATCAACAGTTGGAGTGCCTATTTTGCCAGCATTATCCGATGTCCAGACATTGAACCTGACACATCAAGTACTACAGTAAGGAGAAGGGGTCTTTCGTCACGAGGTTGACCATCGTCTGAGCCAAGAGTGAGACAGCCTAGGAAAATGTCCTGTTGTTGAGTGACAGGGTTAAGGGCAGTGGCCATATGATACTAAATGTCGAGTAGTTCTTTGGCTCTTGCCTAAAGAGGGAATTAGATTTGGTTGAAGATTCCTTAGTAGGTGAGATGTTAAGAGGTGGGGAGGACATGGTGGGAGAGTGAGTCTGTGAATCCTTTAGCATTGAATGCTCCTGTCATGCAGGCCTTCATCATAAACGTTTCTGATTAATTACTTTAATTGGTTTTATACCCAATATTTAATTAACTATAGCAAGTGCAATATCATTTGCGATTCAATAATTCATATATCTCCTCAATATCATCTTCCATCTCCTTAGCTTATTCCTACCAGGAGTAACCTTTCTTTGGTGCCTTTCTCATCTCTTCCAGAATTCGCTTCCCTTCATCTTCCTGGCCTTAGGCTTCAGGTGGCTCTTGTTCACAAATCTGAGAGTGACTTTGCATCTGTCTCTATAATACTTCACACATCTACCGATATTTCAACTAGCTTTTATCCTTCAATTCAGGAAAGGCAGGTATTTCTTTTCTCTAGAAAGTGCTTCGTTTTAGCTACAGCTCAGCCTCAAGCCTTTCCGGGACTTTAGCCTAATCAGCTGCCTGCTACTGCATCTGTTCGATCATTTTATCATTCTGTTAAATTCCCTATTTAAAATGCTGTCCCTGCTGCTGCCTCCAGGCCTGTATTTCCTGGATGGTGCGATCAATGTCTTCTATGGTGGTGCGAGTGCTAGCTAGCTGTTGAAGGTCAAAGTCTTCCTCTTAACTATCAGGTGATTGAGTGACAGCCCTTCGTTTAAGCAAGCCTCTGATACTGTTAGGTTAATACATATGATTTTTGAATAATTTTATGTCAGAAATTTTAGTGGTGGATTCTCTAAACAAATTAGTTAAGCTTTTCGGATGAGGAGGTGTTCAGCCAGTTCTTGATTGAGCTGCATCCAATCGGCCTCACAAACCCTTTGAAGTTGTCGTCACGTTTCTTTAAATTGAAAATCCTGTTGAATGCGTGGATGAAGAATACAGCCGTCATGAGCCTTTCGATTTTAATCTTTTCTTGCTCAATGTTGGTTTTATTCCGCTGTTCCTGCAGAATTAAAAAGATTATCTTGGTGATTTTTCTCAGGCTCGGCTTAAGGGCTTAAAAGGAGCATGGCAGTATCCTCTCACTTTTAATTTATAAATAATCCATCCCTTTCTCGTCATCAAGCTAAAAACGGCTTTCCTAATACTTCCCTACAGCATATTCAAGTAACTAAGTGTCCTTAGAATTATAGCTGAGAATGAAAAGATACTTAGACATTTCAAACGCTGCTATTTTTAGCTACTTGCCGCCGATCCTGCTTTCTAAACCACAGCAGATCAGCTTCATCAGGCTCAGGAAGATGAAAGGCTAGGACTCTTCAATGATTTTTGGAGTTTGAGGTATTCGTTTATAAATTTTGAAAGCTGCAGTAATTTACTCTCTCTTAAAATAGTTTTGAAAAAGAGGATGCTTTATGGCTTAATCGATGCTAATCCGATCTTCCTGGCTATAGATAAATACGCTGTTAAAGAAATCATTTAGCTTAGGGTTAGTTATTTATGGATGCTCAATCAAATTAGAGTATTTTTTTAAACTAAACGTAGGGTTGCACTTGCGCTTTCTGTTTCCTTGGGTGAAAGGCTTCATTCCAAAAACCATCATGAATAATATCACTCCAAGAGCCCATAGATCAACTTTATTGGAGTACTACTCCACTCCGATTTCAGGGGCCATATAATCAGGGGTTCCCAAATAGGTGGCGTAAATCTTGGCCTTTTTGGACAGTCCAAAGTCTGCAATCTTGTAGATTCCGTCTTTGCGCAGAATGTTTTCCAATTTGAGGTCTCTGTGGACAATAAACTTGTCGTGGAGTACTAACAGGCCTTTAAATATTTGAGAAATGATTTTCAGAGCCTCATCAAGAGGAAGTGTCTTTCTCTATTGGTAGATATCTTTGAGAGAGCACTCGCAAAGCTACAGTATCATGAGGATTTCATCTTTCGTCTATACTGACTCGATGAAATTCACAGTGTAGATACTCTTTATCCTTTGTTGGATGGCTATCTCATCCCTTATGTACTTTATCATTTAGGGGTCACCGAACATTGATTTTTTGATGATTTTGACTGCATACTATTTACCGTCCTTGGAGGCTGTGTAAACTTAACCAAAAGCACCCTTGCCAAGAATGCGACCAACTATGTAGCCTTTTTCCTACATATATAACCAATACAGATCAATACAGAATCAAAGTTGATCAATCTAAATTCCTGTTCTTTTCCCAGTTCTTGTACAGATAGACACAGAGGACTATCATCACTGGCTTTAGACACAGAGTTATCAAACTGCTGTACCAAGAAATCTGGTGAAGTGAAGACTGCGCCTACGAAGGAAGAAAGATTAACTCAGCAGGCCTGAGCGTAGCTAGTCTCTAAACAATTCTGACGCAGTGAGGTTCATCGCTATAGCATCAATGTTCCTGTTTTCTCTGTATATCCTGACAAAAGTGTTGCCTAAGGAAGTGTTCAAATACGTAATAACTGGCTACTTCATGATCTTCGCCAGCACCATGATCGTAGGTGCATGCACTGACGCATGCACCTTCCTACTCAGGGCGTAAGAAAGGCCCATCTTTTCCTTTCAATTTGGACCTGTCCTCAAATTCATCTTTGAGACTAGCTCCCTTCAAATCACCAGGACCTCACTCTACTTAGGCATTCCTGTAGCAGCTGTGCTTATCATAGGCTTCTTGGTGACTGAACACTACCTGCTGAACAACCTTATCGGAATAGTGGTAACTATCTACGCTATCGAACAGAGCTATATGTCTCTGGGAAGCACTAAGACTGGCCTGATCTTCCTCTGGGGACTGTTCTGCTATGACGTGTTCTGGGTGTATGGCACTGATGTGATGGAGACAGTGGCAAAAAACATGAAAATCCCTGTCCTGCTAAAGTTCCCTCTCCCCGACCCAACCGAGGACAAGAAGTTTTCAATGCTGGGGCTGGGGGATCTGATTGTGCCTGGACTGTTTGTAGCCCTCTGTCTCAAGTACGACATAGAGAAGGCCATCAAGGCACGAGTTCATAGCCTAGCTGACTTTAAGACAAAGTTCTTCAACTCTGCCATGCTGGGATACCTGGTGGGAATAACGATAACAGTTGGAGTTATGCTGTTTTTCGAAAAGGCACAGCCAGCCCTGCTATTCCTGGTGCCCGGGGTGACAGGAGCCACTTTCCTGCAGGCATGGCTGAATGACGAGGTGACTGAGATTCTAGGCTGGGAGGAGAGAGTATCAAGTCCCTAGCCAAAGGAGCATGAATAAAGGTAGTAGAAAGAATAAAAAGTGGATTGATGGATTCAAAAATTGATTGATACATGATTAACGGAGTGGTTGAGTTGGTGCTCCACTTGGATGAGCTGAATATCTTCGCCTACAAGTCGAAGGGCAGTCACTTCATCTCCTTCTAGATCTGCTACCGCAATCATGGTAGGTTGCTCTGTGCCTACCCCATCACAGCTGGGCATATCTATGGTGGACAATAATCAGTCTCTGAGCAGATCAACGAAAAAGAATACATGTCCAGCATCTTCACCACCTCCAACCTGCATGCCGAGCTGAACTAATACTGCAAGTTCCAGCTCTAGATCCCAATGTCTGAGCACTCCAGCCTGTCAGAAATTGAAATCTAGATGCATGCCAAGCTGCTAAAAACAATTTCTGGCAATTACTATGATGATGTCCACGAAGTCACTACCTTTTCAGGGGTGGTGAGGTCTCCCTTCATGCCTTGGGAGTGCCTTGAAATACGTTTCTTAGATGGAGTCGTCAGTTGTCTAACAGGCTCCATCCACTCTTTCACCTACTCCTTCCGTTTCAAGAGCAACAGTGAGTAAATCCATGATATCATCGAACATCGCAAGTAGAAGTTCAAGAAGACACATATCCGCAAGCCGTAGGATGAGAAGCTGCCTGTCTAGCTGAAAACAGTGGAGGAGTTCTTTTCCTTCCACACAGATTTCAAGCCTGAGCTCATGATGGACCAGTTCCGGTTTTACCTAGGGTTTTTGGAACAGTAGTTTCGAGAGTTGAAGAAGTGCTGCTAGATCTTTGAAAAAGGGGAGGAACTTGATAAGATCATCCACATCAAAGAACCATCCATTAGCTTCACCAAGAAGCGCAAGTGCATCTTTTCAGAGGAAATCAAGATGGTCTCTCTGACTCTAGAGGAATTGGTGAAGAGCAGTCCTCCTGAATAGCGGGAAGCCCTTTGTGCACAGTTTCTGAAGGACTGCAACCTTTCTGGGATGGAACTCTATGAATTCTGGCACAAGTTTACTTACCTCTTTTTCGACCAGTGGCACAGTATCCGGAAAAGACTACATGCAGATTTCAGGAAACGAATGCGAGAGGAGTGGGGTCAGAACTTTATCTCCTACCAGCAAAAGACTGACTCCTTCGTAGACTCCAAATTCAACTCTGCTGCTGACCTGTGCATGGTCTCCAAAGAACTCAGATCGAAGTTGAAGGTCGAGCCCAAACTGCTCAAGTTCGTGGACTCGAAGTTTGTGGCCAAGGCTGGTGATGAGACGATAATAATCCACCAGGAAAACTTCATAAAGAGTCCAGCCCAACTGCCAACTGAGGGTCGACATGTGCTGGTGCTGGTGCATGGCTTTCAGGCCTCTCGGACAGATATGTACACACTGCGGAGTGCCCTCAAATAGTCCAATCCAGACTGTGAAGTCCTCATTCCGCACACGAATGAGGGTAACACCTCTGTTGATATCCGCAATATGGGGCAGAAGCTGGCCAATGAGGTGGAGATGTTCTTGATTGACAACTTCAAGGGTGAGAAGTACAGGCTGTCCTTTGTCGGACACTCGATGGGAGGGGTGATCATCAGGGCTGCAATGCTGCATCTCACCAAATTCAGCAAGAACATGCACATCTACATGTCCCTCTCCAGCCCTCACATAGGGTACATGTACAACTCCCCTTAAATCATCAACATAGCTCTCTCCTTTCTGCACAACACCCAGAACATCCTCTCTCTCAAGCAGCTCTGCATGTAGGACTCCCCCTCTTTGTCAGACACTTTTCTGTACTCTCTTTCTGAGCAGGGCACCCTCTCTCCTTTCAAGGCCATCATCCTGGTTGGTTCCTTGTAGGACATGTACGTTCCCTTTGAAAGTGCTCGCATTGAAAAGGGGTGTCTGAGTGATGCAGAGAGCAAGGAGACGACCAAGGGCAAAACTTACATGGGAATGATACGGAACATTTTCTCAAAGTAGTTTGAAGCCAAGTCAGTGCACAGGATCAGTGTGGATTTCAATCTGAAGGAGCCCAGCTTTGACCGAGTGATTGGCAGGGCTGCACACATAAAGTTCATCAATGACGGCATCTTCCTCAGACAGTTCGTCAGGCTGTTCAATAACTTCTTTTAATGATTCACTCGATCCCTTCATGGTCATACAGCAGCATCGTGGCTGCCTCCTCCCCTTTCAGCTCAAGGTAATTCTTGAGACCCTGCCTCACTCTCTACAATGCCCCTTCGTTCACCCTCAGTTCACAGTTGAGGCCCTGCACCTGTCCAATCTCCACTCGGATCTGCTCTAGCTGCTCGGACAGTTGCTCAGACAAGCTACTGGAATGCAGCACAATTAGTGTACAGAGACTATTTTATCCTTTCAGTTGGTCGATGTTCAGTAGCACCCGATGAAACACTTATCGAAGTCTGTCATCCAGTGCGTCAAGTGACCAGGCGACATGGTGATGGAAGTGCATGAGTTGTTGGTTGAAGCTATGTTCTGCCGCATCAAGTCCTCTCTAAATTTCCTTGACGATGCGATGCTTGGCCTATAGAAACCTGGCTCTGATGGCTTAGCAGACCCGCTCTTTTTATAGTTTAATGCTTTCTATTTATTCAGTGATGCGACTGGCCAGTTACTCGACCAGCTCAAGGGATTGGCTGGCCTCATTGATGGTGAGATCGATGGCCTCGATCTAAGGGAATTCCTCTTGGCGGTTATGTTATTCGACATGCTGACGGATGCACTTGGGACAGAGAGGAAGGAAGCAGTGTGTGCCCTTGCAATAGTTGGTGATGACCTCTTCTGGGTGGAAGGCACAAGGAGGCTTCCAGCCATGCACTTTTTTATTCATTAGATGATAATAGCCAAGTTGAGGATGGTGGTGAATATGCATTATGATATACACTGCAGATATAAATATATAGTGAAGGAAAAGGCGAATAAAGGGAATTGAGTGGAAATTGAGTGGAAGTTGTGTGTTGTGTGTTGAATAAACAGCTAGCTCATCTGCTGAAAAGATTGGCTCTCCAGCTGGAAAGGAATCAAGCGTGTATAATAATAAATAGTAACCAATAATTAGTCATCATCTCGGGGTTGAAAGATTATTTATTTCTGTTGTATCATATGGGCAATTGCTGGTAAAGGAAGAAGAAAAAGAGTGTCAAACTGTAGCGCAGCCAGCCAGCCGCAATTTTAAGGCCATAACCAAACTAGGCACCAGCGATCTAGCAGCCCACACAACTATCTTGCAATCTACCGTCACATGATCACAATTTTATGTCCATACCCTCCTCCCAATTTCGCAACCAATTCGCAAGGACCTCTCATGCTATTCAGCTTTAAATCTCTCAAAGGCCATAAGGACTTGTAGCTCAGTGGTAGAGCGTTGGACTGCAAATCCAGCGGTCGCCGGTTCGATTCTGGCCAGGTCCTTTTTTATCATTCATTCATCCACGCATCTTCTCCTCAAAAAAAGAGATCTTCCGCCTCATCTGCCGCATGCCCTGCTTCTCATCTTACAGCTCTATCCCCATTCTGTTCCACTCACCCTCCAACACTGCAAGAGTGGCCCTGAAGAGCTTGATGTCCATGAACTTGTGATCAGGAATGAGCTGTCCCTCCTCAATAGCCTTGGCTAGCAATCCTTGTCCCTGCCTATACTGCTCTGCAAACATGCTTTTTTCGAATGAATGTTTGAGCATTTAGAGCTAGAGTTTGAGTGCTTGTGCCTCTAGATGGGTTTGCTTTTAAAGAGAGACCAGCTCTCTCCGACAGCAGGACAGCTGACTTCTCATTGCCTCCATATCAATCCGCATGGCTGATAGTTGCTTGTCCTAGTCAGGTTGCCACTGGTTGCACAGTCTTGAGTGGTTACTAAATCCAGTCACATTGCTAACTGATAAATCTGGTTTTAGCAAGTTCATTGGGGATTCCTCCACACCATACACCACAGGCATGAACTTAGCTGGCACAGGCTCGGTCAGTACACAAGAATGGTCTGTCTGGACTCCTGCTTATTAGAGACTAGTGTGAGTTTGCATCATGACCTCTACTTTTTCAGTTTATTTCCGGATAGTCAGCAGTTCTAAACTGTTCTTTTCATTGAAGCAGGCAGAACTGATCATGACCGCTTGCTGAGCCTCACTTGATGGGGGAAGAACAGCAGCTGGCTTTTCGCAGTTTGTTCGCAGGGAAGGGATGGCCATTTCCTAACGACTCTCCAGCCAAACTGAAGATGCCTCATTAGATGGACGAAATGATATATTCAGACTCTGAGAGTTAGATGGGCTGAATGGTGGAGGAGCCTACATTTTGGTGGGTGAGACACAGTTGCTTTTCATTAGCTCTTAGTCATTGTGTGTCTGTGCTGGTGATGGCTATCTTAGGGATTGGATCATCTCCCGTTCTTTTGTAGAAAGGTAGCCTTGACTCGCATGACCAGCAGCTGTCATGCTAGGCCTGCCAATAGAAGACTAGAGGAAGAGTGTTTCTCTCATGTGATCATGCTGATCCACTTGCATGCGAACATGTTGCACTTAGTTTACTCTCTGTTATTCCTTGCCCATTTATGAAGAAGGCTCATCTGTCCTTTTCTTCCTGCACGATTTCACTTAGACATCTCGACACCTCTTCGTACTTTTACTGGGGGCGATACTGTCGGATGCCTCAGCAGGCAGATTAGAACTTGTTTTTGATTCGATCAGCACCTCCTAGTGGACATGCACGTGGTGCATCTCTCTGGCAGAATGGTTTTCTTTGCTGCCACTCTTGATACTAAATTCTTGGGAAGTGCCTGAGCCTGAGTCGATGTTGATGGTGATGGGCTGAGTGACCTGAAACCTATTTTCAATGGTGATGTGCTCCCTGCCAGACTCCTCATCATCAGGGATTTTAGACTTGAACTAGCTCAGCTCACAGAGGAAAGGGCTTTTGGATGAGCTCTTCTAGGCCATTTCATCAAGCCGGTAGGAGGGCAGCATCCCTCCAAGACTGAATTTTTAATCTGACAGGAATCCGATGCCAGGCATCTGACTAGTATTGATAGATTCAGTTTAGATAGGCCTGCTGGACAGACTCTTTTCCGGTAAGTTGTTGAGCCTCACCTGCTTCAAAGAGGTCTCATTTGAAAAGTCAGTGAAGGAAAAGCGGTTGCTGAGGGTAGTGGTTTTGCAGGCGAGAAGGTCGTGCAGGTAGAGAGGCTTGAAATGCAGTCCCCGGATGAAAGGAGGAGGACCAACTTTGTGTGGGTTGGCAGGTGGCTGTGACAGCTACTTGAGCATCAACTCGTTAGAGGTGGGCATTAACTGATTCCTAATTCAAAATATACAATTTTATTATCATTATCAATGAGGGATGGATTGACCATGACTCGTATCCGCAGGGAGATCAAGGAAATGAACCTGCTCAAGTCATCCTTTATACATGCAGCCCCTCTCCCCAATGACCTTTTCACCTGGCATTTCACCATCCGTGGCACTCAACACTCAGATTTCGAACATGGAGTCTACCATGGGGCTATCATGCTCCCCACCTAGTACCCTCTTTTCGCACCCTCCATCAGCTTTCTCAACTCAAGTGGTCGATTCGAGGTCGGCACTCAGATCTGCTTCATGAACACCAGTTACCATCCTGAAGAATGGAACACGCTCTGGAACATACGGTTGATACTTGAGTCAATGAGAGAAACCTTCACTGAGCGGGCAGATGGACTGGGCCATCTTGACGCGGCTCCATAGACTCGGCGCAGATATGCCCTGGCCAGCCACAAGTTTGTGTGCGATCACTGTGGCTAGATTTCCAAGATTCTGGAAAGCGACACTGAAGAGACAGACTTAGTGAAAGAGGAAGAGCGTTAAGAACAGAAGATAGCAAGGGTGAGTGTGTAGTATGAGAGGAAGGGTGACTTGCTAAGTTCTATCAAGGGTGCTTTCAAAAGGGTTTAGTAGCTAGTCCACGGTCTGAGAACAGTCGAGTGAATTATTATCATGGAACTCGAGCGCTAGACGCTCATATTTCTGCAGAACTAGGTTGACAAGATGACCACTCTTCTGCACTCACTGCAGCACACCTACCTTAGGACTGTTGATGTAGAGTCCTTTCATCGCTTCAAGTCAATCATTGAAGAAAAACATTGCTTGATAACCACCCTCGTCTAGGAAAAGAAGACAGCTTACTTCAACAAGCTACAGGGCTAGATCAGAATGGTGGACGGAGGAGTGTACTACACAGGATAGGACCAACCCGAGCCAGTGACCAAAACTAAAAAAACCGCCAGCTTCTTTCTTAACGACAAAAGGCTGGAGCAGAAAGTAATCCCAGCTGAGAGGTACTTCTTGATCAAGGATGGCTTGATAGAACGCATCGGCTTTGAAAAAGAAGAGATGGACCATGATAAGGACCTTCAAAAGGTCTATGCTTTTGTCATCATGGTCAATAACTTCAGGTTTGCGTTGGACCTCACCTCTCCCATCATCATTTCTGTAAGGAAGGCTTCAGAAACCACTTGCTTCTTCAGCTGGGCCAACTTTGTCAAGTGCTGCCTCAACCTGGATGAGAACCAGGAGTTTCAGGACAAGCTACACAGTCTGTAGAACAGGGCTGAGCTGTTAAATCGGAATGCAATAACGGTGCAAGCGTTCTGCAGAATGGTGCCCCATCGAATACGGTTCTGCACCCGGATAAAGTAGGGGCGGATTCTGGTGGAAGTTGTGAATCGGGCTGAAAAGGTGCTAAAGCGGCGCAGAATCAGGACTATGGCCAGGTAGCGCAAGAGGCAAGAACTGCTGGATTTTTAGGCCATTCAATCGAATTTCACACAAGAGTTTGAGAAAGCTGGAAAGAAACTGGAAATCTACATTCCCAACATAGACGGCTTTGAGGGGAAGACCTAGCAGCTGTAAAACTCGTTCATCGGCAGGTGCTTTTCAGTGGGGGAAGGGAGAGTGCTAGTGCTGCTTTTGGGAGAGTAGCTCGGCCAGGAGAGTGAGACCTACCTAAGATAATTTCTGCGGGTGCTGGGTCTTCCCTAGAACAACCTAATGCTCCTAGTGCTGGACACTTGCAATGCTTCAGCCAGATTAAGCTTTTCTTAACGAGTTTATTATTTGGGTCTAGGGCTACTTCGGAATGTGCTAAAGAAGTATAGGCACTAATGCTTAGGGTACCTGCACTGCTGTCAGCAAGATGAGTTCATCTGCAGGACAGCAGGAGCACTTGGAGTAGGCATCTATGGCCTTAAGGTCTATTATCCCATCCCTAGGTAGGTCTTCATTTTGGAGGACATCTACTCCGAAGAGGAACTATTGGAAAGTCTGCAGCTGGCATGGTCAAAGACTAGCTTCAAGACTCTGCTGCTCTAAATTCCTGAGCAGCTAGAAGACTGGGGCTAAGCCATCTTGAAGCCAGGGTCAGCACTGCACAGCTACTCTCAAATAAAAAAGCATTTGATGTCTAAACTCCTGTTCAATAACAAAGTGTTCAGTAGCGTCAGCAAGTACCTCTAGGCTTTTTATCGGAGAGGAGGAAGGATCCAGCAACGATTGGACAGTGAGCGGTACTTAGGGGTAGGAGAATGCTCGCCTAATACCAATAGACATATCACAACCTACTTGGTAAGGGATGGACTCAAGTACATAAAGACATTCTCACCTCCTGCCATCATCTAGAAGGTTGTCAAAGAGGGAAGCAAACTGGGCCAACAGTATACAGGTTGTTTCATGATGTCCTTTTATAGACTATCTGGTCAGTACCTTTGTAGCTCATTGAAACTAGGTCTTGACAGGTTCGCACTCTGCGACCTCCACCTCCCTTTTTATTCTGTTAGACTTTTACCTGCGGTCAAAGGTGAAGGACAGGTAAAATTATGCAGGAGACTGAGACTGGCTGGACTGCGGTGGGAAGAAGTGAGAAAGAGTGGTGTTGCAATGGTGCAATACTAAGGAGGTGAAGGAGGTTCACTATAGCTGATAGCATGCCGTGACGAGGGTTAGTTAAGTTATTTGTAAAAGAAAGTGAGGACTGCCATGTCTTGAATTACCCAGCTATAAGATTAAGCATCAGTACAATAAGTATATCCATAACATGCCCGAATAAAGTATCAAGATTGTTGTCCGAGTGAGGCCCTTCAACGAAATAGAGAAGGGGTCGGAGTGCATCGTCAAGATGGACGGTTCAGAGTGCACACTTGTTGGCCCCAATGGTGATAAAAAGTATAACTTCCACAGATGCTATTGGAGCCATGATGATATCGCCCACAAAAAAATCATGAACATTGATCTCTTCTAGGACCTTGGAAAGGAAATCCTATAAAACGTCTATCAGGGATATAACTCCACCATCTTCGCTTACGGACAAACTGGCTCAGGCAAGTCCTACTCCATCGAGGGGTATGCCCCTTAAAAGGGACTGCTGCAGCTTGTCGGGGAAGAACTGTTCAATGTTCGGATGAAAGAGAATCGTGAGAAAAAGATCGAGTCCACAATGACCATCAGTTATTTGTAGATCTATAACGAAAGCATCAGAGATCTCCTTGACCCTTCTCGAACCGGTCTCAAGATCTACTCGGCCAACAATGTAGTCAACATCCAGAATCTGAGTACTCATCCAGCCACCACATTCGAAGAAATGCTGCAGCTGTTCAATGACGGTAAAAAAATAAGAGTGGTAGGAGGACATCGCATGAATAAGAACTCCTCTCGCTCACATGCAGTCTTCACCATGCTCTACAAGGAGAAGGGAGATGGCAAGACTCGCGAGTGCAAAATCAATATTGTTGATCTGGCTGGGTCAGAAAGGCAGGCCAAGACAGGAGCTGAAGGTGAGCGGCTTAAAGAAGGCTCAAGCATCAACAAGAGTCTGACCAATCTTGGAATTGTTATCTAAACTCTTGCCAACAATGCGGTTAAGAAGGACAAAGGCTTTGTACCTTACAGAAACAGTGAGTTGACTCATCTGCTATCTTAGTCACTGGGAGGCAATAGCAAGACATTTATGATAGCAGCTCTGTCACCTTCCAAAAACAACTATGAGGAAACTCTATCCACATTGCGGTTTGCTGATCGAGTGGCCTGCATTAAAACCTCTGCCAAGAAGAATGAGAGTCTGGAGGCAGCCAAGAACGCAGAACTCATGAAGTAGATCGATCGACTAAAGATGGAGCTGGAGAGTGAAAAGAACAGGAAGCCTGAGACCATCATCAAGACTGAAGAAGTTGTCGTTCAAAAAAACAATTAGGAAGAAATGTCCCAACTGCTTGAAGAACTCATGAAGCAGAAAATGCTCTTATAGCTGTCTGAGGAAAAGCGAATCCAGCTTGAGAAATAAGAGCAGTAGAAAGCCAAGCATAATCGAGAGAAAGCCTTTAATGAGGCTGGGATGAATGCCGAAAGCTTCACTGAGAAGGCAGTGCCTTATCTGGTCAACATTTCGGATGACCCCTCTCTCAGTGGAATGTTGCTGTACTTTTTGAAGAAGGATGAAACTAGACTGGGCAACTTCGATGACGATGAGAACGATGTGAAGTTGAATGGGCTGGGAGTGAGGAAATTTCATTGCAGCTTTTTAAGAGGGCTAAAGGATGTCGAGGTAGAACCCATGCCTTAAGCTCGAGTATTGGTTAACGGCACTGAAATCACTTAGCGTCATGTTGTCAAGCATTTGGATAAAGTTGTTCTTGGTACAAACAATAATTATCGTCTTATCGTTCCAGGGGCTCAGTCCCCTTCCTAGCTGAAGCACCGGGCTGAGGTCAGTGTGGTGGGTACTTAATGGGAATAGGAATTGTCTGCAACTGTTGAAGGGAAAGACCTGCTATCCTTCCTGAATCACGTGCATTCCAGGATTTCTAAAGACGAGTTCCTAAACTTCCTGCCCAACCTGAAGGAGGCGATGAAGAATATCGACGAAGTGAACTAGTACACAAGTTTCAGGTACAAGAAATTCCCTCTACCTGATCGGAACGTCTACTTCTCCCTGTCCATTCTCATCGACTTTAAAAACTACAAAAGTGCTCCTAAAGTTGCCGCCCAGTGCAAGCATCGAGAAACTTAGGAGAACTTGTATCTCTGGTCTTATTAGAAGCTGCTTGACAAGGCCATCGAGATGCAGGACTGGTACGAAGTAGGGGCTGACAACAAGGGCTCAGGAGATAGAGACTACACTGAGAGTGACCCTTGGTTTGAAGTGACCTAGAGCTATATGGAGGAAAAGGAAAGACTAGGCAAGATGCGATCCTCTGAACAGCGCAAATATTTTGAGAATCAGATAAAGATCTTGAATAAGAAAAGGCAGGACCTCAACAAAGAAATAACTGTAACCCAAACCAAGCTCAAGAAGGAGTTCAAGATGAGTGACGACGATATAGAGTGTTATGCTGATGTTTATTTCAGGGAACTCATCACTGACACTGAAACTGTCCATCGATTCAAAAAAATACGGGATAAGAACCCGCACCTCCATAAGTAAATTCATAAGTACATGGAGCTAATTGCAGAACTCAGGAAGCAAGACATCGATGCCAGAACGATCCGAGATCGCATTCAGAACATCGAGAGTGTGTCTTCAAAGCATATTGCAAGGACAGTGTACGCTCCTAGCCAGTATTTCATGAATTGAATCAAGAATCTATCAGTATGATCCTCCTCCGTGTCATTGACTGCCTTTTGCCGACCTTTAGAGGGGCTGCTGATCTCTTTTTCTCTGGTAATTTGGGCTCCTCCACCAGATTAACCGTCATTAGAGAATGTCCACTTTTGTGCTGTGGATGGATGCTGTTAGACTGATGGGAGGGGTTAGCGTGCTTCTCCAGCAGTTATCTGCAGTGCTGAGTGAAATAGCTGCAGAAGGGTTTGTCCCTGCCTTAGAGGCGAAGAACGCGTCTACTGATTGCCACATAAGGCAGATCGTACAATGGCTTAGACCTAGTCTTGATACGAGATGATTGCATTATAATATACAAGAACAGTCACAATTATTTTTAGATAGCTGACCATCCTTCTGCAGCAAATAAGGCACTTGCGGGGTTGGGGTTGGGGTTGGGGTTGGGGTTGGGGTTGGGGTTGGGGTTGGGGTTGGGGTTGGGGTTGGGGTTGGGGTTGGGTCTAGGAATTAGGGGTCAATAGGTCTGGCCAGGAGGTGAGTTTTTTGCTGGAAGGCTTTATGAAACTTGTCCTTCAGGATGTTGACTCCAGAAGGTGCATCATAGGTGGAAAGAATAAGGTTCAGGCCTGGATGCTTGACAATCTGTAGTTTCTCATACTACTTTTAAGGGTTTGCTTGAAAGGGATATTTTTTCAATTGCTCGATAAAGATGTGGCAAATGCTGGTATCAAAGCTGTTAACAACGCAGCTCTGAAGGAAGCAGTGAATCGCCAGAGAGTCATTTCTGCTATCATGAAATACCTTCTTCACACTACCATCCTATAGAAGTGCCTTCAACAGAAGTTTGGCTGACTCAAATAGAGTTTTCCTCCTCAGCTCTATAAAATCAAAGATTAAGATTTGGTTTTCCTTGGTGTCTTTCTTTATCCCCACCTGCAATAATTCAATATACCCATCCTTAGCCAGCCATCCTTCCAAGTCGATCGCCACAATCTCTTGCTGGTCCAAGGCCATCTCTGCATATTCTAAGGTCGATTATCTATCCACTAGAACGATCCTGTCTGGACAGTATACAACTTTACCCAGTTTCCTTAGCTTTACGGGGGATTCAGATTACCTGAAAGAGCAGGAGCAATGAAAATCAGTAGGTATGCCCATGTCGTGCTCTTTAAAGTAGATTAAAGAGAATTGGTTGTGATAAAACACGAGATGTTAGAGTTAGATCAGTCTAAACAGTACCTGCTTGGTCATCTACTTGAGACGTGTGGTTTTCTTTGTAGTTTGGTGCACATCCAAAGTTAGTTCTTTGATGACCTAGTAGTTGATAACTGGCTTTTTCATGTTAATAGCCTTTTGCACAACCATCTAGATTAGCCCTGACTCTTCTACTTCATCAAGATCAAATAGGCTCTAAATGCCACTTCCCTTTTTTAATTCGATCCCTTAGTCCTCAAGGATACGCAAAAACTACTTTATGCTCAGGCCTGAATCCTTTAGAAAATTGCGGAAAGGCAGCATCCTCGCTTAAGTGTCAGTGTACAGACATTTCCGGATGGTGGTTTCAGTCAATGGGAAACTGACTTTCTGATTGATCAGATTATGCACTTGTTATAGACCCAGTTTAATGTAATATTATTTACAGTCAGCAAGAGATGGCTTCTTGAAGATGAATGTCCTCTTCCTGGTCTTGTACGGAGGCATTAGAATATCAATTTTGAAGTAAAACTGCTCGATATACTTCTCAAGGAAACCGAATTTAATTCTCGTCATCAACTTGTTGAACCCCACTCGAGTGTACTACCGTTCAAGAAAGGATTCAGTTAGGTTAGCCTCCGGATAGACTTTCTCAATTAGTCTCATGAAGTGGTTGTAAAGATCCTAGTGCATTATGGACCGGATCCTCTTCCTGACACTACCATCCATCTCGTTGTTGACCTACTCCTCTGTGAACTAGGGGAAGCTCGGATCTCTTGTTCTTATTGTCTGTTGGTAGTTTATTAGGTTTACGTAATTCCTCTTCTACATGAAGAGTGGCCTTTGGTTAAAATCAGTACCTAAGTAGTTGAACTCTACTTACTCGTTCTAGAATGGGCGGTAGTCAATTTCATACAGGGAATGGGCATATGGACACTCTTCGTCCTTGAAAATGCATAAGCCTCGTAGATAGAACCTGCACATGCTGGTTTTGTTCACCTGCTACAAAGTGACAGCCCTGTACTCCTCCATAAGAGCAATCCTCTCCTCTTCTGTAAGGGGTTTCTTTTTGTGGTTCTTGATCTAGTGCTTGATTTCCTATTTTGCTCCGTCATGCTCCATGACAATTCTTTTATATATTAATGAGGAGATAAGCTGATTCATGGTCTGAAAGCCCCTACGACGATTGCGTGATCCCGCTCATAAGGTTCCAGAGTTAGTTTCATCTGTGGCTTGAGTCCATACTCTTTCAACCTATTGATCTCTTGCTCGAATACCACTTTTGGTTATTGTGTGGAGTCAATGCAGTTGGCTTTGATAGAGATCATGAAATGCCCCCCGTTCTTTAAAAAGACCTTGGCATTCTCAGCTATGATGCGTGCCTGATCTGGCTGAGCAACGTCTGCAAACACAGTATCGACCATTCCTGTGATAAATCGATATTCTAGTGGCTTTCTCGCGTCATTAATTAGAGGTACAATATTAGGTCTTTTTTTTGCCATGTTAACCAGATCCCTTCCTGACCGGTTGGAAAATTAGACTGCGTATACGATACCATTTTCCCCAATTACATCACTGACATGGCTGACCGTTGTCCCCGAACTAGCTCCCAAATAAAGCACTTTGTACCCAGGCTTTATGTGAATGTCTTGAACTCCGCCAAGAACAGCTGCAGCAATTTTCGAGCGAAAAGGGTTCCAAAGGCGATACTCAATTTTTTCCTCATTGTGGGTCACACTAACCCTCTTCTAGTTATAGACTCCTTCACCGGGAGTCATGTTTTTGGTGCCTATAGCCTCCTCCCTACCCATAGAGAGTAGGTAGATTCCAGGGAGTCTATGAGGCTTGACCAAGACCTTGGTTCCTGGTCTAGGCTTCCCCTTGTTAAAAGGCTTTCCTCCACCATCTTTCTGAAAGGGTTTTCCTGGTCCTTCCCTATGAAAGGGCTTCCTCTACTGGAAATCTTTGCCCATCAACAAAATCAGAGATTGTTATGGGCATTACAAATTCGAACTATGAGCGCAAGCAGTGGAAGCGGGCTAGAAGCCTGCGTCATTCCATCCTCCTCATCCATCGACTCACCGACTAACATGCTGAGGAAGCCATCATCCCTCTTTAAGACTCATTCAAGATCTACTAGTTCAACTATCGCCGCAGAGACATGCTCTCTAAGGCTGTCAAGATCCTTTATGTTGAGCAGGTCAGCTGTCTATTCTCCTGCCAGGTGCCCCATCTGCGAGTAGTAACATAGCACTTACCAAACAGGCTAAGTGACTATTTGAACCTACCTGAAGAGACAGGGTTGAGCATTTTGGAGGACTGCTTAAATAGTTTTGAGTAAATTTTCGACCACTACCAACAGAACTTCACCATCACGGCAGACATGGTCGGCTTTTCATAAAGCAGGGAAATCAAGGGATGGCTCAACAGCAATTTTGCCTGTAATTAACCTGAAAGACTTAGTGAAAGTGATCGTATTTTTTAAGTAAGACTCATTGAGAGTATAGTGGGCTGCGTTCAGGAGCGAACAAACTGTTAATCTGATTGGTCATGCCTTGTGCAATAGGGCTGTACCTTTGAGTCCGTTCGATAAAGTATATTGAAGCTACGTAGCTATGAATTATATTGACTGCAATTGAATGATTATGTTTATTTGAGTTGGAAAGAACTCACAGATCAGTGACGTGTAGGCTGATGCTTTCTTCCTTCCCTCCACCTTTCTTCTTCTTCTTGCCCTCTTCCTCCTTCTTCAGCATGCCTGGTAGATATTCCAGATAAGGGGATGGACCCATCAGCAGATCCTTGAGCTCCCTCTTGTTCTAAGGGCGGTATGCTTTTCGTGGAGGTCGCACGTTCTTGGTTGTGCTGGGCTGGATCACATCGTTTTGAGACCCTGCCCTATTCCTGCCTTTACTTTCAGATCGTTCTGGCTTGTTAACTTTGCTGTAATGGTCGTATTTGAATGCCTAAAAGTAAGGTTTGCTATCAATGTTATCAGGGTGGTATACGCTAGTGATGTAGAGCTAACTATGTCTGCGAGTATTTTAGGTCAGTTGTTTGTTGACTATTGCCTACGACACTTCCACTTCATTTTGTTCATCTTTACTACTATCACTATCTTTATTAGAGCATTCTTAATCTTCTTCTTCTTCTCTGGGGGATATCTATCCTTAGTCTTCATCTGGAAAAACAGGTTCTTAATGTTCATCTTTACTTTCCTCTGCCTTGGGGATGGAGTCAAGGAAGATGGTTTCTGGCTCAGTTATTTGCCTAGTGGATATAACCCTCAAAGGTTCTTCTGTTCTAGAACGAGCCTCTTATGACACCCTACTCATTCCAGGAGGATCAACCACTGTGCCAATGCTTTCAGACTCTAGCTCCTCTTCTTCAAATTGTTATAGTCTGATGATTTGCAAGTTATCATTATTCTACTTAAACTCACTTTTGCGAGCAGAAAGCCTTTGGGAAGGTGACCTCCTTTTGGGGGATATTCCATACGATTCGTTTGAGCCTCTTGAAACCCTTGAAGGCTTGAGGGGTGATTATATTTTTTACTGCTGTGGGGATCTATGCAGGGGGCTTGAAGTCCTAGATTGTCCAGCATGGTTTTCAATGTCCTTAAAGGGAGTTCTGACCAACCTGTTCATATCTACAAGGTCGAAGTGGGGTTCTGTTTATCTGTTCATACCCTCAAGAGACTAATTCCCATTTTAGTCAATTTTTATCTCCTCACGCATCACACTATGCTGCCAGACATAAATGTGAATTCGTTGCTATAACTAGCCCAGCCTCACCAAGTAGAACACCAAGGAAGTCACCCCAAACAGCACTACTCGGAAGAACTGATCAGCACAAATGGTGATAGCGAGGTTGATCCAAAAGGCCTTTCCGAAGATAAGTGTGCTGGAGAAGAAGGCGATGCCAGTGAAGGTGAATAGCATGACTGCAAGAGCCAGGAGAAGTGTCTGAGCGGAGTAGTTGCAGCGGTGGTAATCAATGATCTCGTAGAACAGACAGATGAATGCTCCCAGCGCAAAAGGAAAGAATTGTAAAGAATCTTTATCCACTAATAATACTGAAAAGATAGCTATCACGGCTAGTTAGAGCGGCAGCATTTCTATTCTTCGGGAGTTGCATAACAGTCCTGGGTAAGTGTGTCTTTTCAAAAATGTGTGAAAAGTCCATACGAGGGTGGCTGAGGTGCTCCAATGTAGACTTGGTAGGCGACAGGGATGAGTGCAAAGGGATAGAGTAGGTAGACAACCAGGCCTGCGAGCAGACAAAGTACTCCACTGACCAGATTCTCGATGATCATAACGGTCGAAATAATAAAATAAAAACATTATCGTCAATCTATTAAAGAACTTCAAACACCATGCATAAATGCTATCTATATAAACTGTATATAGAATTACCTATTCCTTTCATGTCTATCAACTTATAGCCAATAAGTACAACAGAATCGTTAGATCAACATTCGCCATTAAGATTCATTCAGAACAAAGTTGCCACGTTGTGCGCCAACATCCAAGTCGCTACAAAGGGCATTATCCCTCCCAACCCCCTCTCAAATATCGCTGTCCTCGATTTGAAAAAGCAATTTGATTGTCCCTTCATCCTGTGCATCAGATACGAAGTGGCCACAAACCCGTACCCGCACAGATAGACCAGAGGTATCCACAACCCAGACAGTCCGTAAATGGCTGCAAGGATTCCTGCGAAAAGTGCGACTATGAGCCTGAGTTTATTGATGACCTTTTCGTTGAAGGCTATGTTTTTGTCATTGTACTTATCTGATGAGAGGGTGACAGAAGGAGAAAGGATCTGTTGGATGAAGTTTGGGCTGTGAAGGGGCTGGTTCTTAGTCGTTTCTCCTCCTGATTTTGGGGGGCATATATTATTAAAGTAAGGGAGAATGCTTTAGATAAACTGCGTCTGATTAATTAATTAAAACTGAATAATGATAAATAATTTTTGCTAGACTATGCTTAAACTCAAGAGAACTCTGTAGCTGTACAAGCACTTCTATCATCTCTGCACTGAACTCACCCTACTACCACTCATTCATTTCGAACCTTACTCACTACACTTGAATAATTTATCCAATCCTCTCTTCACAAAGTAACCAGATGGTAACTAACAAAGACTAGAGGGCATGGAACTTCATTTGTGTTTGTTGCTGGAAATTTAGAGGTCAGTGAAGTAAGATTTAAACAGACGAAAAAAATTATCCCCTCCTGAATTAGATCCTCTCCCTTTCAACCCTGTGTGGATAGAGACTGTTAAATGAGTAGGTTGTTGAACGGGAGATGAACTAGAGGTGGAATACCTGTTTTGGAAAAGGGATAATTAAATGATTGAAAGAGAGAGTTTGTGTCATCGATAATCAATCGAGGCAAGTCAAGAGCAAAAGATGCAGGTAAAATTCATAAGAATAGACTCCATGCCACTCTTCCTCACGCAGAATATGTTCAGGGATTCTACGATCCACTAAAACGCACCTTCTTTTATTGCATGTCCGATCAGGAATATCTCCATGCTAGGACAGTATTACGGAATATCCGAGGAGTATGACCTTTCCAATGTTTCATTATTGTCAGCACTATTTTCGTCCTAGCCTTTTCATGGCCTGCAGTCAAACCATCAGATCAGTGCATGCAAATGATAGATAAACCGATTCACAATATTTAGCCTGCTCATTTTCGCAGATACTGACTGTAGTTGCTGAGACGACTGTAGTTATCTCTCAGTCCTGAAGGAAACCGAAACTTCTCCCCACGGTCTAGCCAACTTGCCAACGAGTCCCTCCTTCTTCCCGACTTGTCACAGATCTGCTCGATATCTCTTTTAAGGCTTGCCCTATGAAAGACTTTGGAGAATGAATTTCGACCAGTCTGAGCCTCAGTAGGTGGTTCTATCTCATGGCCTGATGGGAACATAAAGTAATCAGCTTAAGGCCGGGAGGGCTCAAATTTTGGTTGGAAAACTTTTTCCTTTATGATCAATTGAATGGATCTGGAACTGGAGAAGCGTAGTTTTTCTTTTGGAGGGGAAGATGGCCTGATAGGATAGCATTTGTTTCTTTGCTCGTATTGTCAGAAGAATAAGCTGGTTCCATTCTTTGATGGTTAGAATTTCTTGGCAAATTCACAGCTGCATCATTATTTAATTTACACTTAAAAACAAAATCTGTTGAGTTTGTTTCCTTGCTAATTTTCCTGACCTACTCATTCTACAATGAGGAACGAGCAGCAATGTGCACAGGGGTCTGTTTAATTTAAGCTTGGGTAGAGGGAAAAGAACCTGCCTGAGGAAACTGTTTTATACTTATTAAGTCAAGTGAATCTTTTAACAAGCAGGTAGAAAAAGTATGCTGCTTCACATCCAAGCTATCCTTTTGGTTGATTGACTGAAAATACTAGCTTTAAATCCTCCAATTTTAAAACTTTCTCGTCGCTGGTGCTCCTCTTTCTTTCCTATTCCTATTCCATACCCTTTATCTGGTGAGTCAATAGGCTCAGGAGAGGTGATGATTCGCTGATACCGATGGTTGTGTTTTAACGGGCAATTTTCTTTGCCTTGATGAGGGGAGGGAAGTTCGGTTATGCTCGGGATGGGGCTTGCAGATTACCGGGTTTATGGCATGGCGAACTGGGGCATTATTAACGAACTCTAATATAAATGACTATTTCATAATGATTTGTTGTCACTGCGGCTGAATGATTTGCTCCAGAACACTTGCCCCCTTTTACATAGAAAATAATCATATCGGATAGCCTTGCACTCAGGATCCGATCCTTCCTGAACACAATACTTAAAGTTTGAAGTCCTTTTGTAGCACTAAGACAAGGTAACGCATTCCATGAGCATCTCACGGTCCTAGAGACAGGCTCTCTTCCTTGTGGAAGGTCTGATAGCTCTATCCAATTATTCGACAGCTCCCTTCATAAACTCCATAAATTAAAATGATGAGAGTTGTAGCTAGAATGTCAACAAGATATGCAATAGGTAAGCAGATGATAGATATGAAGGCCAAGGAGGGTACAGTTTCCTTTGCTCCCCTTTGGTATTTCCCCGCAATAAAGCCAAATACTCTCTCACTCACTAAAAGCAATGTGCTCCGAATCTCTTTTATTCCTAAGTCGAACTCATTTGAGATAGTTCACCAGTTTTTCACTTTAATGGAGATGGGCAATATTTTAGACCATGACCATTCACTTTAAACCAAATATTAAATTAACAACACGCTGTACACAAAGATAATCAAGATACTGTCTACTGGACCCAGTGTCTATTTCTAACTAAAAAGTATCATTAAGAGAGACGGGAAAGAAATAAACCTGGACAGTTGCTTCAATCTCTAAAGACATCAGTACGAACTTATCAGAGGGACCATTCGATCCTCTCTGCCTTTCATGTCGGGATGGGCCCTTTCATACAAAATAAAGGCTTCCTAATTTAAACAAAAAATGCATTAATCATAGTGATATGGATATGGATATATTGATTGCTCAAAGGTGCTAGAAAAAGGGGTCTTTATCTCTGGGAACTGGCCTACCTGTGCTGGGAGGTAGGCTCTACAGATGCTTCTCTTTCGGGTCCCTAATCTCAGGCAGGTATGGCATCTTTATTACCTTCTTTTCCAGATCCTCCCATTTCAGCCCTTAGAAGAATTTGTGGCTTTTTATAGCGATACTGCCTTTTGAGGTATTTCCATAGCGCTTAGAGAGATCGACCACGAGTAGATGCTTGATTAAAGACTTGGCCTCCTTGTCTATATGTTTTGGGAAGACCAATTTGCAGTTGAGAATGTTCTGGTAAATTACCAAAGTATCTTGATCAGAAAATGGGTCTATTCCTACTAATAGTTCGTAGAGGAGTATTCCTACCGTCCACCAATCAACAGGGAAACTGTGGCCAACGTTTTGATGATTTCAGGAGCCAAGTACTAAGGCGTGCCGCAGAGAGTGTACGTGCGGTCCTTGATGATTTTACTAAACCCGAAGTCAGTGAGTTTGATATAGCCATCCTTGTTCATGATGATATTCTCAGGTTTGAGATCTCTAAAGACGATTTTTTTGGAGTGAAGAGTCTCGAACAGCATCACAATTTGTGCAGTGTACACCATCGCATCCCATTTTGGCAGACTTCCTACTCGTCTGATGTAATCAAACATTTCACCTCCTGGGACGTACTCCAAAACTAACTCCAGAAAATTAGCATCCTGATACAATCCGTAAAAGGCCACTGAGAATGGATGTGAGAAGAGTCTGAGTATTTGTACTTCACTGAGTGCGTGGTCAACCTGCATGTCTTTGATGATGATGCTCTTAGTGAGCCGCTTGATGGCCCTGAGGATTTTGGTGGTCTTATGACGAGCCAAAAAGATAACTCCGAAGGTTCCCACCCCCAGCACTCCAGTGCCTAGTAATCAGTCGAGCTAGCCCCTTGTTTCTACATCGAATCTGCTAGTATAAAAAATGGGTATCACTTAAGATATTTGCTCATGCTAGAACCCTCAGCCGTTTCTTCCTCAGCAGACTCCCACCAAAACTATCCAACTCCCTAGCTTCAATCTCCACATCCAGAAAGGCCTCTCAGTCAATTTTATGCCCGAGCTTATCGTAACGCCCCTTTCGTAGGCACTGTATCTAGAAATTCTGAATGCCAATGTGTAGGATGTCCGTACTCCATTTCTAACATTGATTAGCTAATTTGGCCCTATTTCACAGCAGAACCTACGCTACCTGAAATTACACTATAGGAGGCTTTACGAAATGATCATCTTCAAGAGCCTAATGGTGAATGACAACAAAGGACTAATTACATAGCAGTGGGAGACGGGAGAGTAATAGTCTAGCCTACTCTTCCGTGTTCTCTCAAGTATGATGCGATAGTATTCTATTAAGCTCAATTTAATAGTCAAACCTACCACTGCCTCTCTTCTCGTGATGGACTTTATAGCCACGGAAGGCATAAACTTCTTCTTAACTAAGCACACCCTGGAATAGAAATTCATAAATACTGTGCAAACCGACAGTTGCAGAGAAGCCTTCTTTCGGTATTATAGAGAATAACTACCTCTCATTATCTAGCCAGACGATGGGTTGCTGAGGATGGTGTACATGAATAAGGACAAGGGAGAAAAGCCCACTCTGGCCTGCCTGCGTTTATCAAGCAAAATGTTTTAATACCCATAACTGACTCACTGTGCTCAAAAGGGGTACCTAAAAGGAGGATGGCCTCATTGCCCTCCTCTAAAGTGCCTGCGATTCACTTATAAGCACCCCATGACATTTAAAAAGACAGCCATAATATACAGAAGAATCTTACTCCCCCGTCTAGAACTCTTCCAAAAGGACTATTTCCGGTAGATCTGCCTGCAACACTGGTTCAAAGCCAGCATTTGTCTGCATACTGGACTAGTGCTTGGAACAGGGGCCTACTGCTTTCTGTCAGCTGAAGAGTGTTTTTCATCCGAAAAAAATTTAATCCCAGGTAAAGTGCTAAGCTACAAAATGATCTTAGAGTGCTAGTGTGAGGCTTCTGCCCTACGTGTGACTGGGAGAGAGGGAGTATGTATGGTGGCTGGAACTCACAATATAGGACTGCGAGGAATCCTTCTACAAGAGGAAGGGAAGGTGAGCCACATGTGGAGGTTTGATTATTAGGAATGGAAGCATCAAATAAAATGACGGTCAAGGATGCATTGTCTATGAAATTTAAAATGAAATTATTACTTTTGACTTTGTTCTCTTTTTTGGCTTGGGCTGGTATGCAGACACTTATGGCCCACTTCGAAGAAAGTTGTGTGCAAAAAAAATGCAGAATGGAGTTTGCCAAGTGTCAAAAACAAAATGGCTGCCTGGACAATGCAGAAACATGTATTGACGATTGTGGTGATAGCAAGTTCTGCTATCTGAGGTGCCTTTCAAGTGAAGGTATGGCACTGGCACAGTGCGTGTCCGACAACTAATGCATCCTAACAGCCTGAATAAGATAATGCATATCATTTCTTCTTCAAGATTTCAACAAACTTAGTGGACTTACAGTTTTGGCATTATAGCACCTCCAGCCTATTCTGTTTGTCCCTCGTGAGCTCTGTGTTCATCGACTTACACAGTTCACAACGAACAAAGTTCTTGATGTACTTACGTACTAGGGTTTCCACTTGAACTGTGTTCAATTTGTATTTGACTGTTAATTGATCCCCAGCGATTGACCCATCAGTGTTCAGTTAACAGAGGAAAAACAGCATCATGTGTTGGGGTTCTCTCTTCAGCTTCTTGCAAATAGAGACAAAGTTGGGAATCCCTGACTTACGGGGCATGCGGATGACGTCAAGCATACCTAGATTGAAATCACTTTTGTCGGAAATTTTGGTGAGGCTGAACTGGTTGAGGAGTCTTTCGAGGCATGTGTGGTAAAGATCGTCCTGGTTGAAAATCTGAGAGGTGTCCTTCTGCTTTTTGGAGCGCCCCTTTTTCTTGAGATCCTTGAGATCCACCAACTCGACGTCCTAGATGTTTTGCGATTCCATGATAATTCTTTTAGATTAAATTAATAATGGAGACTCCTCTTCTGAAATGGGTTGGTGAACGCTGTTGTTATTTCACTAGCAACCTCATTGTAGAGCAGCCTCCCCTTTTCCTGGGATTTATCCCTGCGCTCGATAAGTGCGTCTGCATCAAGCAATATCCTCACTCTGAGGATGCTAAAGCTGACCGAGAGTATACTTTACTTAGAGATATTCTTGATCTACACATTATATGTCCCATAGAACTCATGAGAAGTTAACATCACACTTATGTCATTGCCTAGGGCTGTGATACCACTCTCCATAAACTGGCACCTCTTCTCAATCCCGATGAGTGTTTCTACCTCTTCCTTCAGCTTGTTCAAATCACATAGAAGCTGCACAAGAAAGGGTAAGTGATCAGCAATATACGCTTAAGCAACATCCTTCTGAAGGGGTCTGATATCAAGTTGTTCAATTTTAGCAGAATGCAGTCTGTAGCTGATTATAGTCCTTGTCTGTCAAAAAGCATATACAGGATCGTCGAACCAGAGCGGGACATAGCAGATTTGGGAAAGCTGCTGTTTTAACTGCTTTTTAAACAATCTTTTACCAGTTCGGGGTTATAAGTAATGTCTCAAGATCATCCTATTCTGGTGCATACCTGCTTGAAGCATATCAAGTAGATGACTTCAAACAGTCAGAATACAAATTGAGTTCAATATCTGAGCAGGTAGAAGGGAAGTTTAATGTTGACATCGAGAGTCTAGTGAGTAAGGTGAATCAGGTGTCTATTCGCCACCAGCATTTACAGCCTGTGTCCCTAAGCATTTCCCTGAAATCAACCAAGCAAAGGCCTTGTACTTTCGAGTAGCTAGATCGTTATCATAGGTGGATAAAAGAATTTTACTTAACCATAAAGAATTTGAAGATGTAGGCTTCTATCAAGGTTAACTGCTATGTATGTTTGTTTCTGGCAGTGGCAGTATGGCAAGAGAGTGTAAAAGAAGTACAGCAGTCAAGAGGAAAATACTCTAAAGACAGCCAAAATTTCATTAACCGCCAATCTATTAACGCTTCTAAATTTTACAGTCCTATCAAGCAATTCATCATTGATAGGAAGACCTAGCTGTGTAATCAATGGCCAGGATTGTTTTAAGATCAGCCCCACCTGCACATAAAATTCATTTATCGCAAGCTTGCTGTCCCTCTACTGGCAATCAAATAGAAAGGGTTCACTAATGTCCTTAGGCAACTGCTTGAAATCGGACTAGGACCTGCCTAGACCCAAAGCCTGCAACAATGACTGTGTATTAAATTATCATTCTTTGATAGTGCTAAGCAGCTGTTCAACCTTGGTGAGTCTGTCCTCAATCCTCTTAACTCTGAACTCTAACTACTAGTAAGATTAATTTTCCTTCTTGCCACTTGTGCTAAGTCCATACTTAGATTAAGCCAATTTTTACGATTTGTCGCTTTGTTTTCTTTGCAACTCATGTCTGTACCTTTTGTTGTAATAGTTGAATCTTGACAACTAACTTAGTGTTTAGGGCTCCTCTAATCGCAATGGCAATGGAGGTGTCAGCACAGAACTCCGACTTAAAGATAATCGATCTATAAAAAAGTTGGTCTGCATCCTCTCTCGCATGGTCTGTCTCGCTATTTCGGCCAGCGATACAGAGCTGAGATGAAGCTCTGGGTTATGGACTGGTTCAGTCGGTGATACAGTAGGCTGCTATGTTTGGAGAGGCTATAAGGAGAAGGGGAAGACTAAGTCTGTCCTGGCTAGGGTTGTGGTTTGGTTTACTGATTCATATTTATTTAGTTCAGGTAGGGAGAGGTTTCATCTTTTTTTCGTAAAGCTTGTTAAACGCATGCATTATCTTTAATCCCTACTCCTTCATTGCCTCACTCACTCTGCCCCTATCATTCCGGTAGTTGATTCCAATTCCATCCATCAACTTGCGTCTACGTAAAGTGCTCACTTTCAGCTTAAATGACAGCCCTTTCGGCAGATAATCAGAAATCTTGTTTGATATCATGCTCTTGAAGAAGTAGACTAACTGCTGATTTTCCACATTACCCTCCGACTTGATCATTTCCATGAACTCATCAAACTCAATTTTGCCCGACTTGTCTTCGTCCACAGTTTCGATGAGTCTGCGAACTTGTGCTGTGTTTTCTGCTAGCCCCATAGAAATGAACAGCTACTATAGTTCCCGTATGAAATCGACCAAATAGTTTTTGCCATGCTTTATCATCCAGTTTCGACTAGCAATGGCCTGCAGAAACTCCTTGGAGTTGTTGGATTTGACTCGACTGACGTGTTTTTCTTTGACAATCTGACGTGGAGTGACTGCCCTCACTCTGCCCTTCTCCATCATCTGCTGAATCTCCCTGTTCTTAAAGCGTAACAGTGCCGGCAGCTCACTCATAAATAAATCAAACAAATCAGATTTCCACTCTTTTCATCTATAGTTTCTTGCCCCAAAGTATCTGTCTAGATTTAATAGCTAATTGTTCCTTCCCTTACTCTTACAGCCATCTCAGCAAACTATCCCTGGGAATGTGCCATCGATCCATCGTCTCAAAATCAGGAGCTCTAACACCTCGCACGCTCAATACGCCTTTCCTCACCTGCTCATTACTCTTTACCACTCTTCCAGAGCATGAACGAGGCCTGCAACATGGCACAGGAGGTTTACTTAGTGTGTGATGCTGCTTTTAAGGTAAAACACTAGTGCTTCCGATTTGATAGCGGCGAACATGGAGACTGAGTTTTTTTAGATGATTTGACCTACGGTGCTAGCGCTTATGCAGTTCGGAAGGAGTGGAGGGTCTGTTGCGGAGAGCTGCGATCCTTGCTGATTGTTCTGCATGCTTGGTGATAATGCTGGTCCGCAGATGTTCTACCAAGGCCTCTTTATTCAGCAACATAATGAGAATAAGAACTGATCAGATTTTCATTTTGACCCTAAGACTCTTCATGATGAACCTACCCACCTCTGCGTAGTAATACTCGGGTCTCTTTTCGTTGTGCTTGGTGTAGAGTTCAATGACTTCTTTCATTCCTTTGCAGCATTAATAGAACTTTAGAACCTCATCTGATCGGACCACTTAGTCGAGTCTGGAACAAGCCAGGATGACTGGGATCGAAAGCTGGATGGTGGTCAGCATGTCTAGATAATCCTTTTAAAAGAGGTCAAATCCTATAATCTAATTTACTCTGTTTCTGATAAGGCAAAGATAAATTGCCAGACAGATTGCTGAGTATCCCTGCTAACGACCAATATTCTATAGACACCCTTTCAGCTTTTGGAAGGGAGTATCAAGGATTATGGTCGATATCGGCTAGTAAGGGTAAGTATGCAGGAATTCAATAGCAGAAACTGCCCCCATGCTTTTACCCCACAATATAATGGAGCCCAGGTTAAACTGCTCGCGGGCTAATTAAAGCACTATTTTGATGTCATGCTTTTCATAATGACCATAGGTTATATACTACCCGCCACTATCGCCACAGCCCTCAAAGTCAAACATCAGCAGTGCTAAGTCTGTAAGTCCACACTGCAATGTACATAGTCCCTCCAGCTTGTTCGACCCATTACCATGCAGGTAGAATATCACATCGTGAGGAGTATCTTTTTTGGGATTGTACAAGAAGATGCAGGAAAGAGGCTTAAACCGACAGGACTGAACTGTGAAGGAATAGGTCGTCCAAGGAGGTTGTACTGATGGAAGGTGGCCTGGATGATTGCAGAGTCTATGTTAGCAGGAGCCGAGGTGAGGACATCGTGACTGGCTTGATCAACGATCCCATAGCACATATTGAATATGGATTCAAACATAAATGATTAGTAGGCATTAGCTATGCTGTGTTCTCACAGACATTAGAGTCGTTAACCATATAAGACAATTAAGGACAGAAAGATTAAACTATGAGCATTCTAGCCCTGGGTAAAATTAAATGATTTTGACCCTATAGGGTAATATTGGTGCAGGCAAAACTACTCTACTTCACATACTCAGGAACAGACTTGCCATTATCCCTGTCTTCGAACCCCTTTCTGAGTGGACCAATTTCAACGGGTCTAACCTCCTCCAACTCTACTACCACCAACCCCAGCAGTACGGATTTGTGTTCCAAATGAACACACTCATTTCCCGATATAAACAACTTCAAGCTCTAGAATTACAGTAAAAGAACATCTACTTGATAGATCGTAGCATCCTGACTGACCAGGTCTTTGAAAAGGTAATGTTCGAGAGAGGGATGCTCGGTAAGGAAGAGCATGACCTCTATCAATGCTACTTCCATCACTTTTCACAGCTTAGCTTAACACAAGCTCACCATATCTACTTGCAGGTTAGTGTAGATGTCTGCTTAAAGAGATTGGCTCGCAGAAACAGGAAGGAAGAACACGGAATTTCGAAGAAGTACCTTGAACAGTTGGAGAAGGGTCACGAGAAGGTCATAGGAGAGATGGGAGGGATATTGCGTCTTTTGGGAGATGAAGAGTATGAAGAAGAGGGATAAGCTCAGGACAGGTTAGTTGGGCAGGTATAAACATTTATAAAATAAGTCAAATCAATCAAAAAGCTAAGATGAAAAGGATTTTTATTTTTTCGCTTAGTTTATCACCAGTTTGGTCCTCGCTATAGCCAACATCAGCTTCTTCTCTAGATGGGTCTCCATATCCAGAAAGCAGCTCTTTGTCTGCTTTTGCTTCATCCAATATCTGACTTTGAAAGTCTTAAATCCTAAAACTCTGCTTAATTGTACTCTTGAATGGTAGGTAGAACAACACTCTTCTGAGGAAATGAGGGTGGTGGGGATGGTAGGCTCATGGTGGGCATGTGGTCTTTGTCAAAAGACAAAGGTTTTTCGTTTATAAGATTCTCCTGGCTGATTGGTTTCAAAGGTGCCAGAGGTATTAGAGGTGGCTGTTTAAAAATGGTTTTTAAGGATGGACTAGATGTTCATGATGCACGATAGTGGGTATGTGAAAGAATTACGAGTTGGCAGACTGGTATATGCTGTGTCGAGGACTAGACTAGTATAGAGGTAGAAGGGGTGATCCATTTTTTATTTGGGTTGTGTTTTGGGTTAATAAAGGGTTATAATGTTATGCTTTTTGATGATCAAACTTTGAATAATGCCTATAACTATCCTCTGGCTTGATCCTTGGGCTTGAAGCACTTGTTTGAATGTTTCTATTTCCATCTACCAACTAAGTTGTACCTAACATACTCGGGACATTCAATGGAACTATCATTTTATCCACCCTTTATTTGGATAAAGGGACTCTTACAGTCTGTCGAAAAAAACTCTATTTGTTCACTATTTTGCTTAAAAAATCATCTATGTCCTTCTCGACCATATCAGAAGGAGAAGCAAGCTTGAGGAGTTTAATTTATTGGAGGCGTAGGAAATAACGAAGTTCCTTGTTGAGTGACCTTCCCATGTTTATTGCTCTCCCAGTCGACAGAGAGACAGTGGAGATTAAGATACCCAGACAGTTCTAAAAGAGAGTTTCGTACTGCCAACCTTTCTTTGACTGGAATCGCTCGGGGGTTATATTCATAGACGGTTAGAAAATGTGAATCCTAGTTGCAGAAATGGTTGCCCTGATTGTAGTAGGCTTTGTAAGGGATGATGAAGGGATGATCTAATGATTGAAAGGTTTCAAATTTATGAATTAGCTACTGTTAATTGGCTAGTGTTGGGTAAGCATAATCCAGAATTCGTACTTTTTATGGAGGGACATTAAAATCCTCATTGAAAGGGTACTTGCAAGTCAGTGCATCGAGGCGGATATAGATGAAGCCTTTTTAAAGAGGGTGCCCAGAACCCATATCAATTTTAATTTTGATTTCATGGACTCAAAAAAGAAATGCTGGATTGTGGACAAAACTAGAGGGGAATTCCTTCCAGCTTTTGTTCTTTACACTAATCCAAAGTAACAAACCTGCTTCGTGGAGTTTGAACATCCCTCTTTAAAATCAGCAGTAATGCCCATGATCTCTATTTTCGATCGGGCTTCATCTACAGACGTCTCTGATCTATCTGAACTTCCTTTCCTCAACATCCCTGAGATAATCTAGACAATTCGGATGCGATTTCAGTCCAAGAAAGAATATTGCATGGTTGGCCCAGTCCTTTTGGCTACAAACCCATATTAATGGCTACATGATCAAGCCGCACTCCTTAATCTCTATAAAGCCCATGCTAGCAAGACTTAACCAGCTCCTATTGAACCACATATTTATGGACTGTCAGGATAGTTGCATCGTAACATTCTGTCCGAGTACCGACAGTGTCTTTTGGTGAGTGGAGAGAGTGGATCTGGTAAGACCGAAACTACCAAGCTAGCTCTTTCATTTCTGACTATATTGCAAAACCGTCCCTCTGACATTCATAAAAAAATACTCGCCTCCAGTCCGCTGCTATAGGCTTTTGGAAACGCAGGAACATAGCGAAACAATAATTCAAGCCGGTTTGGAAAGCTGATTAGGCTTCATTACAGAGAGGAGGAGATTAAGGGGGCTACTGTGGAAGAGTACCTACTAGAAAAGAGCAGAGTCAGTTCTGCAAAAGAAAAGGAGCATAATTTTCACATCTTTTACTATTTGGTTGCTAAAAAGCATCTCGACCCAGCACAGTTCAGAATCTTAAGGAGTGGGACATACCCTTTAATAAAGGCATAGGACTATGAGAAGAATGTGGGGCAGCCCTTTCAGGAGATAAAATTCAAGATGATCGAGCAGGTAGAGCAGATTCTTCTGGGGATTTTGTTTCTGGGCAATTTGGAATTTGATAATGGTGAGGAGGATCAAGCCCCTTCCATTTCTGATAAAGCACCTTTGCTCAAAGCAGCCCAAATGTTAGGCATTTAGTAGGGTGCATTATAAAATAGTCTAGTCTTTAGATACTTATAAATTGGGCGATAAAAGATCCTCAGTCCAGAAAGGAAGTAAACTTGTGAGAGGAATCGAGATTCAGCTTGTCGTGCCATCTACAAAGAATTGTTCGCCTGGCTGGTCAGGCAGATCAATCGGCATCTCCGTCCCAAAGGAGAACACCAATCTCTCATTTCCATTCTTGACATCTTCGGGTTTGAAGTGTTCTAGAACAATAGCCTTGAACAACTGTGTATAAACTACACCAACGAAAAACTGCAGCAGTTGTTCCTCTAGCTTATGATAAAGAATGAAATCCATCTCTACAACCTTGAAAACATCTAGCTCAAAGTGGAGTTCCCTGATAACTTGTCACTGATTGACCTTATCGACTCTCCTCCCAGGTCCATCTTCGACATGCTAATCGATTCATGCAAGATGACTGCCGACACTGACCAATCATTCGCATTCAGGCTCTGCAAGGTTCAGCATGACAAACTGCAGCGAAGTGTACAGACAGACAGCATAACCATCTATCACTTTGCCTAACAAGTCTGCTACTAGCTTACATCATTCAGAAGTAAGAATATGGACCGTATGACAGGGCCTGTGTACATTTGCCTTGCTTAATCTGATAACAAGGTACTGGCACAAATTTGGAATTAAGTGGATTATGAGGCTGATAGGTTCCTTGTCTCCAAGTTTAGAACTTAAATGGCTGTCCTTCTTCAGGAACTCAGAGCCAGCAGATGCTACTTTGTTAAATGCCTAAAGCCTAACTAGGAGAAAGAGGCTAATGTGTTCAAGCAAAAGGTGGTGGCCAGACAGCTTACTCATCTGGGAGTGCTTGAGTGTGTAAAGCTAAGGGCCATTGGATACCCTTTTAAACTAAAGCACCATTAATTCTTAGTCCGATATTGGTCAGTTGCGGTTTCTGAAGACTAACAACGAGAGGTGTGTGGGAAGATATTGGCTTCGAATGGCATAGAAGAAAGTGCAAAGGTGACAAAAAATTTCGTATTTTTGACTCAGAAGGCCATTTCCGTTCTCGATTAGAAGCTAGATGAAAGGAGAAGGGTGATGTTCCACAGCTTGGTCAAAATTACTAGACTGTTGCAAGCTCATCTCTTTAGGAAAAAGATTCTAAGAGAAGTAAAAAAAATTGCACAACTCGCCAGAGGAATTACTCTGTTATAAAGCATAATCGGCAGAGCTAGAGAGAGATACGGGTGGACAGGATTCAGAAAAGCTTTGTCAGAAATTAGGACGGAGCAGATGAAGTAATATGCACCTCCCATAGGATGAATCGAGAGAAGAAATAGTCTGTCAATAAAAGATCTAAATCATAGTCGTTGATGATAAAGTTGTAAAGGAAATCCCTCCTACATAAAACGATATCCCTCCTACATAAGCCGAAGTCTAGTGCTGTGTCAAATAGTAACTAAATCCTATACTGTTCTAAGAACAGGGTGATGCTGAATATCTATAGTTCTCTGTAAAACAGAAGAAGCCTGCCTCTCTGTAGGACTATTGCGAATGCTACTTAGCCCGGGTTACAGGGTAATTCCTACCTTGCCATATTCGAGAAATTGAAGAACTCAACTCTACTAATCCCTGGTGATGATATCCTGCAATTTCAAAAGCAGGGAATAAGCTAGCCCCTCACAAACACCAAAGGATTATTTAGAAAGTAATTAGTGCATGCGTTCAGCACCCTGCAAAAAATAACCAAGGATAAAAACAGTCGTCTTAAGCCTGAGTAGAACCTGCTCAACCTCATGTCTCTCTGCAATGGTAAACTAGTCGACCACAACACTGGTGCTATAGTCGATCTACTGGCCCATGCCTAAGAGTTCAAGAAGAGAGACTAACTGTGTTCTGACTTTGAGTCATACAGATCTGTGGCTGGTGGAGCCCTACTGCCAGACCCTAATTGGTTTAGCCGGTTTGATGAAGCCAGAGAATAATCCCTGCGCTAAGATTTTTAGAAAGTTAGCAGTAGCCGCCTAAATATTATCAGAGATGAAGTTTATTTTCAAATTATTAAGCAGCTAAGATACAAGGAAAAGCCCTCTGCCTCAGCACCAGACACTCTTGCAGTCCTCCTCAAACTTACTCTTTACTTCCCTCCCTCCTATCTCACTGCCATTGCTCTCTCCAACTTTGCTCTCAGCAGACTTGGTACTAATAAGGATGGGCATTTGTACTTAGCAGTACTGCAACAACTATCATAGTTCATTGAGGCATACGAGTTGCTGAATAAGACTGGAGGAAAGGTATTTAAATTGGCTAAAGACAGGCTTACTAATTGTTATCTCCCAGCACATGAGCCAAGCAAGCAATACTTAGAGAGATTGCAGGGTAGGAAGTACTTGTATTAGTTTGATGCCAAATTACACCTCACTCCTATACATTCTTACATCACTGTCAATCTCTTCACAGGCCAAAAGGTACGATTACCAGTAGAGCCTTGGTAAACAGTGCGCCATTTACGAGAAAGGGTTTCCTTTGAAGTCGGCTGCAAGGAGAGGGTTGCCTTTATGGGACTGTATCTTCTTGAAGAGGTATATATGGAAGTGGTGAAATCAGATCTGCTGCTGAATAACAGCAAGGTGATGGAGTAGATACTTCATCGAGAGAAGATGGCGAAGATGGATAGAGTGAGGATGAGGCAGGGAAGAAAGTTTTATCTTTTTTTGGGGGTGAAGCTGTTCAGTCCATTGAATGAAGAACAGATAAACGACACTCGTCTCTATTACTCTCAGTTTAAGCCTTTTTTTCTCCGCTCCCACTACCCACTCATTGCTTCAATTTAATTTAAATTGATAGCTCTCCTCTTTTATCGCAGTAATGGTCCTGCTAACTAAGGTAATATAAAGCATTTGAGGTAGAGACTGGTCAATTATGTCCCATCAGAACACTCCAGTTCTATCGGCTGTAAACCCTCTTCTAATCAGTGTTCAAAGAGTACGCCCAGCTAGATCTACGAAACCTAGTCTCTGCTGAATTCCATTTTCTCAAATTATTATCAACCATGGATCTCTTTGCTGCTCACCAGTTTTGTGGAACTGAGTTTGTACTTACTCAAAATAAAGAGAAGTACGAGCGATCTGCAGGAAGACCTGGAGTTTTAGGGGTAAAGCCTCATTAATTAATCTTTACCGATGAAGAAAGGAGAGTGCGCTGGGTTCTTCAAATGAGACAAATAAAGTAATGGGGTATCAGTTAAGGTCAGAAGCCCAGCCTGCTGATACGCACTAAACGATAGGAGTTAAAGTTGCTCGTGTGCTAAAACTTAAAGGCAGCTGAGGATTTGATCAGTTGCTATGTGAATCTACAAATGGGATAGACAGCCGACCAAGACTCCCTGAGAGTAAAGAGGCAGTCTATTGCTTATTCGTGAATAAATGCAGAAAGCTGTTTGTTCTTTGACATTCTTTCTTTCTACTATTTTATATTTTGTAATAAATATCTATGATTGTGAATCCTTACTTGTAGGTCTATCGAGCTGAGTGTAATACAGAGACAGCGAGCCTCCAGACCATTTTAAAACACTTCTAGCATCTGTATCGTGCACTAGGCATTGTCCTCAATGACATAAATTCCATCCTTCCTACAATCAATTCAATCCCTGACCCCATCTCAGAATCTTAGGATAATATATCTCTCATTTAGACCCTCCAGTTAAAAAGAAAAGCTATTATCAGTGAGCTTCCTGGTTCTCGCCTGCAATCAGTTTCCTTCCTTTTGGAAGATGATGAATAAGATTCCCCATTGATATAGAAAGCACTGACCAGAAAGGCACACAACAACCCACTGCCTAACTTCAAAATGACCACTCAGTAATACCTTTAAAAACACCATAATCTACCTACTAAACCTCAAAAGCATCATTCGAATAATTGACTTACAATAATATAGTTTATTTTATATCCATATTGAATTGTATAAAGAAACCCACCTTAATCAATAATATTATCCCAATCACATTCTACTGCATCAATATTGTAATCTGGTCACTCCTTCAGTCACCAGTAGTGGTAGACTTCGGTTAAAAACATCAGCCTGCTGCATAGCCAAAAGGTCACCTTCCATAATTAAATTGATTCTCTATCAACTCAATTCATTTTAGCAAATACTCAACCCATTCTCACTATTACACTCATCAGGGAACAAATACATAATATTATATGAGTGTTCCTGCGACATCGGCGATTCAAGTTTAGGGGTTGGGGTTGGGGTTGGGGTTGGGGTTGGGGTTGGGGTTGGGGGTTGGGGTTGGGGTTGGGGTTGGGGTTGGGGTTGGGGTTGGGGTTGGGGTTGGGGTTGGGGTTGGGGTTGGGGTTGGG
>NW_028292015.1:0-14217 GCF_963383615.2 Lipophrys pholis | reverse complement strand
AATAGTAATCTAAAAATTGAGGATAGGGTAATTAATTAACTTAAAGATAAATAAGCAAAAAACCAATAAATTATTGATGAACTAATGAAATAGCAACATTCAAACAAATATATAAAAAATAAATGGGGAGTAAATAAAAAAATCCATAATTTTTATAATAAAAAATAAGTTATAGAATTTATTAAGTTAAAATAGCAAAAGAAATAAAGGCAAGCAGAAAGCAAAAATACAAATTAGAGAAGAGTTTGGAATATATAGAATTAAAATTAAAAAATATCATAGAAATAATAATTAAATTGATTTTAATATTATTTAATATATATCAATTATTTATAATTTTACTCCATCCATGACATATTTTATATTTTTTTATATTTGGAAATTAACTTAAACTTCTTAATTGTAGCATTTATCTATACTAATTTCTTAAATCTTTGAAAAGCTTTTAGTGTTTTGTTATTAAGGGATGACTTAATTAAGTATCATTTTTATAAAATGAGCTAATAATACTACATTTTACAATAAATTATTCTTAATTTGTTATTATTGACTTTATAAAATTCTAATCTGAATTTTTTTTATCTTAATGATCTAGATTGCTTAATTAATCTAAAATAGATTTAATTTGAGAAGGTTTAATAATACAAATTAATTTATTTTATTCCATATATTTAAATATTTTTTTAGCGAAATATTTTTATCTTATTCTAGATCCTATAAAATATTCATTTACCATTTAATTTGGTTCTTTTAATTTATTTTATTTTTTATATTTGCATTTTTAACAACCATTTTTATAAGTGTTTATTAAGTACTTAATTTGATGTTGAAAATAAAACAATCTCATAAAGTTAAATTGATTTTTTATTTACTATAATGATAATTAATAAACAATATTTAATATTTATTATTGAGGTGAAATGCTTCCTAATATAAATTTTAATTATTTGAGTTATAAAGCATAACATTTATAAATTAATGAATTTACTTCATCAAGCTAATATTCATTGTTATTCCATAAATAAACATTTTTTTAGTTTTTATAAATTTTAAATTTGGGATTATTTTATAAATAGCTTTATACGTAGTATTTAATTCCTTCATTTTATAATATTTATAAAGGTAAATTTATTTGTTTTTTATTAGTTAATTAAAATTATTTAGTAAAATATTATAATATATTTTTTTACTTTTTTATTAAATTTTATTATTTTAATTGCGATATTTGCAATAAAATAGTTTTTTTCTAATCTTTGTCAAGCAAAGTTTACTTTATTTTATTAATATCCGTATAATATTTTTATAATTTGTAAATGATTAATTTAGGGTTTTTATTCCTACTTTTGAAAAATATAATCTTATCTTAAGATTATTAATATTTATAATTTTTAAATTTTATTTCTTTTTTATATTGTATAAGTTCTTAAGGATTATTTTATTAAATTGCATACTTTAGCAATTAATTATAAAATTAATTATTTTTCATTAAGTATAAAATCTCACCCTTTTCCTTTTTACTGAAATATTTGTAATTCTCTTTGATATAGCCTTTTATAAATTATAACATTTACTTTTATTTAGAGTCAAATTAATTGATAGATAGGAAATTCAATATTTTAGTAATTTATGAAGGTTTCAAACTGTTTTTCCTAATTTAGACTAATTAAATCAAATACTAAATGACCCCACTTTTGCAAAATGCCATTTCTAATGAGTTTTCCATGTACAAGAAGCAATAGTCCATATTCCTGAATTACAAACCTTTATGAAAAATGTCAATATTTTTAGAAAATATATTTTTGATATGGTTTCTGATATTATAGCTGAGATTACAAACCTTAGCAAAATTAAAGCTTATTTTTTTAATTATATTCATTTATTTACTATTCCTTTATATTTAATTAATGTAATATAATATCCTTCATTAGAATAGTTAAATCCTTAGAAGATTACCTATTTTGGTACCTACGTATATCACACATTCATAAAATTTGAAAATGAAATAAAAAGTAATGAGTAAATTTATAAAAGTGGCTCAATTCTTTATATAAAAGATAAATAGTAAGCAAGAACTATTCTAAATAATATTATCTTTGCATTCTAAATTATAGCAAAAGAATTAAAAGAAGCATAAATAAGCTATTATTCGTGTAATATAATTACAAAAGTCTAAGCTAAAATCACTCAAAGTGTTAAGATAATTTATAATAAATTAAATAAAATTAATTTATGCATGATACTATTATATATATATTATATTCCTATATTAATAGCTGATATGTTGAATAAAGTATTGAATACATTCAGTAAATAAATAAAATCCCTTCATAACAAAATCTCAATAAAAGTAGATGACAACGTGGGAATCATAAGATTAATTGATAAAAAGGTAAAAAATTCATTATCGAAATAAATGAAATAAGATATCATACACGGACTTACCTAACTTAACAAATAAAAGGATACAAGGTCAGTGATAATAATGGCTTAGTAGGGTAGCCCTTTCTGTGCTGGTGCAAACATAAAAGATTTCGCAGGAAAAAAAGCAGCAGATTTCTAAGGCAACGATATATTCAACTAGATTGAGCAGGCCATGTCCCTCTATAAAAAGCCATTGCTTGCCTATGTAGAGGGCTACGCCCTTGGCGGTGGATTTTAGTTAGCTTTGCTCTGCGATATAATAATCTGTTAATAAAAGGCAAAATTCGGTTTCCCGGAGGTGAAATTAGGACTTATACCTGGCATCGGTGGAACTCAAAGGTTCACTAAAATAGTGGGGAAAATGATAGCTTCGAAATATATTTTTACTGGGATGAATTTGACGGCTTAATAAGCCTTAAAGTTCGGGATCGTCACAGATGTCGTCAAAGGGTCTACTGAAGGATTCAATGAGACTCTTAAATTGGCGAGGGAGGTCGGATAATTTTCAGGGAGTGCGCTTTAGGCCGCTAAGTTGGCTATTAAAGCAGCGGATAATTTAGGGATTGATGAAGGTGTTAAGGCTTAAAGGAAAATATTCTACCCTTTGATGGATACTAAAGCTGTTAATCATGGAATTTAATCTTTTGTGAATAAGAAAAAACCTAATTTTAAAGACTTATGATTTAATTGATAAGATATTTAATTTATATAATTATAATTATTATTTAATGAATGATCAAATCTTATCCAATATTTAAATAAATAAAAGCTAATTCTGTATATTCAATAAGACAACTGATAAATACTTTTATTTTATTGATAAATTACGTTTAAGTTATTTATTTGTTAATTATAAATTAATCGAGTATTTTTCAATATTTATGTAATAATTTATCTAATCTTCCTTTAATTTAATTTATTTTGTGATTTATGATTATGCAAAAGATGCTCTGCCATATAATCCTTTATGCTTATTTAATAAATATTATAGTGCTTATAAACTTGTTTATTTAATTGTGAAAAACTTTAGGAAATTTAATTTTTATTTATATATTTATAGTGTTTTTTTAAATAGATTCTAATTTAGCAAACCTAGTTAAATATACTATTGAATAATGAAATTCATAAATTTAATTATTTTAGTGCTTTTTTAATAATTAAGTATATTAATTGTAACATAAAAATTACTTTATATTTATTATTTAACAATTGTATTACATCTTTTCTTTTATTTATTTATGTAAAAGAAAAACTCTACATTTGCTTTTCTACCATCATTGATTTCACAAATAATATCCACTTATTTGAATAATTTTAATTATTTAACGTATTTTTTTAATTAATTAGCTTATTTAATTTACTATATAATAGTTTTAAAATAAAATCCTGAAATTAATGTAATTTTATTTTAAATTTTATTCAAAAAATTATTATAATTATCATACTTATTTATTATTTCTTTCTAATTTCTTTGAATATACTAATGCAATTTTTCAACTAAATATTAATTTTCAAATATAAATTCCAACATTTAATGATATTAACAGAATTTAATTCCATTTTGTATTGTAATTATTTCAGCAATATTTTACTTAACTAAATTAATTTTTAATTTTATTTAATCTTCTATCAAATATATATAATGTCTCTTAAATTAATTTAAAATTATTTAAGCATTAGAAATATATTCACATTTATGCTTTATATTCTTTTTTGTCTTTTTAAATTATTTCATACTTTAATTAAATATCTTATCAAATTTGTATTATTTATTTTATTATGATTTAATATTCTGTTACTTATTCTAAATAATTACTTTATTCATTTACTGATATTAAGATTTGACTTATATGAAAGATTACTATTAATTTTAATAATTCTATGATTAAATTTTAATCTTTTTAATATTATTAATCTAAGTGTCTTATCTTTATTAAATATTTTTAAATCTTCTTTTAAGGAATTAAACTTTCTATTTAGATATTTCTTTCTTAATTTCAAATTATTAATTTTAATATCTCAAAGTTTCTTATTAAGTTTTTCTTATATACTATTTCCATATTTAATTCATCTTTTTTAAATGCTTTATCTTCATAAAAAATAAATGCCAATCCCAATAATTCAAACTTTGAAAGTAAATAATTTTAGATTTAAATTTCCCATTGTTTATCTTATACATTTTATTGACTGATTTATTACAAAGCATTATGTAAACTGTTTGCACTTTCTTTTTTTATACTTGAATTCCCTTCAAAATTTGCCCTTTTTAAAATAAAGATAAAAATTAGGTTTACACGTAGCTTGTTATTTTATTCAATATTTTAATAATCGAAAGTGATTTTACTTTCATAATTACTTTATTTTACTCTTATTTATTCTAGTAATGTTATTAAAGTTTAATCTTTAAATCATTTAATATTTACTTTAAAGTCTTCTCATCACTAATTTATTATTAATTAATTTGCATGCAAGCATGAATGAACTATTACTAATTCAATTTATCTTTAATAACTAGTTTATTCTAAATTAAATGCTTTTCAATTTTCTATTTATCGTTTAATAAGGTTTTTATTATACTTTTTTTAAAACTATTATTACAGTCTATCTAATGAAATTTATATTAAAAAAAGTAACAACAGCCATTATCATTCCAGTTCTTATACTATAAATCTTATTTTATAGAATATATCTTTTATTACTTATGATAAGGCTACTTTCTCAATTTTTTGAATATCTATCCTTACTAAACCTATTCCTAGCTTTCTATTAATGAATTTACATTATACATTTTTTTTTATTTTCTAATTGCTGATATGATTTTATTTTAGGCATTTAAATAATATTAAAGTGTATAACACCTTTTTTACGTATAAATGCATAAATCTAAATTTACTTATTTATAAAAGTATTTACCCAGAATTTAGTCATATACCTTTAATATACATTCCTTACTCAATTACTAAAATTTGATATTCAAAATTTATAAAATATTCTTGACATAGTTTAAGTAATTTAAATATTTTTAATTGAATTTATTTAACTCGGAATTGCTTTTCTGCTTACTTTATAATATTACATATTAATATTACCTTTATTTCAATTTCATTCTGCCATATTTTATAACATTATTTTGTATTTTGTATTTCTTTTGTTATTTTATTTATTCTATCTAATTGATTTATATGTATTATAAGTATTTCTGTTTAAATTCTAATAGTTACATTCTAAGTATATATATATAATAATAATAAAAATAATGTGCTCAACCCCTCAATTAAGGTATGGAAGATTTTTTCAACATTGTGCTACTAGCCTTTGGAGCATCATTTAGCACATGAGTGCCCATTTGTTAGCAGTTAGGCTTCGGGAGGAGAGTTACGTGGAGGTCTTCGTGTGATTATCGATAGATGGGAATTTAAAATATGTGGCATCCTCAGTCTAATGTAGTGTCTGGTCAATCTATAAGGTTGCCTCTTCATTCAAATTAATATAATTTCCTCTATATATTTCTATATTATAAATTAACATATCATTGATGAAAAAGCAGACCTATAATAATCGTTTATAACAATCAATGCCAATTTACTCTCCCCGTTCATCATTTAAGTTAATTCTTCAATAATAATAACAACTATTAGCAGACATGACATTAAACTTCGATAAATATACAATCAATCTTCTTAAGTAATAATTTGAGGAGAAGGGTAGTAGTCTGAACATCCTTTAATTTATAAACACAGTAAGTCAATATTTATTATAATGGCAATCATAGTTACCTAATAGGCATGCTAAAATAATAGCTTGCTTAAGTAAATTATTTTTTTAGATTGATATAAATGATAACAAATTATTGGAATGGTAATAATTCACTAATTATATAATTTAAAAAGCAACCGCATTGAAAAATATTAAGCATAGAAATGATTAAATAAAATCATATTCTCCATCAAATATACATTATAAAACCAAGATAATAGGGCCTATACCTAAAGTCATATATATTTAATGTATAGATAAATTTGCTTTCTTTGAGGAAGGAAGAGATAAAGTTTTATTCATGAATATGAATGGAACTATATAAAAGAAATCGATTCATGTGCAACCTAAAAGGATAGTAGTAAAGATGAGTAATTTAAAAAAAGATCATGATGGAAAGAAATAATTTAAATAAAAAGATTTCGTTATTCCTTATCAAACTCATATAATCGATATAGATTATATACCAGATTCTCGATATTCTATATTATTAACAAGTAGTCGAGATTATTATGTAAGAGGATGGAAGAATTCAAGTAGTGGATTTATTGCTGCACATCAACCTGATAATTAATAATAATTATTATAACATAAATTTAGTAGTTAAGTATATACAATGGGATGGGATTCAAATAATTAGATTTTATATTGTGGTCATAAGAATGGTATTATAACAAAATGGAATTTAAAAATGGATACTTAAAAAGTAATGTAGGTATAGACTGGTCAAGGTCATACTTCAATGGTAATGCATATTATAACAATGCCAAAATTACAGTTTATGGCATCAGGAGGAATGGATGGTAAACTTATATTATGGGATACTATCAATCATAAAATAAAATGGACTTATAAAGTACATACTAGAGGTATACTATCACTTGCTTTTAATTAGAATTTAATTTTATTGTTTTCTGCAGGATTTGATCATCAAATATGTATATGGAATCCTTATATTAGTTAACTTATACATAGAATGCCAGGATTTAATTCAGCTATAATATCATTGAAAGTTATACCTAATACTAATCAATTAGTTAGTTTAAGTGTAGATGGAATGGTAAGACTTGTAGATATGAATAAATTTACTTATGCTCAAATGTTCTCTTTATAAAATACATAAACAAAACATAGTTTCAATCCTATGAATATATGTTATACATTAAAACCTTTAAGACTTATCTTTTGTGGTAGAACAATTGAAATTTATGATTATGATAAGAATTTCAATCCTTTTGCTGTTGATGATTATATGGCAATTAATTGTAGATTCCTTAAGTCTAGTATTAACTTCTTTACACCTACTGGTACTAAAATAAAGATTTGGAATGCATTGACTGGTGATATTGCAAAGATATTCTATAATATAACATAGACTGAAATCACAACATTTTAATTTGATATTCCATAAAAGAGAATGATAATAGGTGAATTATCAGGTCAAGTAACATTATTCAATATAATGAATGGTGCAAAATTAAATAATTTACCACCACATACTGCATAAGTTCTTTCATTAATGCATTGTCAACAATATGATTAATTTATTTTTATAACAGGGGCTGCAGATAATAAAATAATTATTACGAAGGATACTTATTTTGGGGAATGTCTTCCTTTAAGATAGATTGTTATTGGTTAAGGTGGTTTATTTACATGTTTAAATTATTCTATTTAAGCTAAATCTCTAATTGTTGGGACAAGTGTTGGTGCTATTGGATATTATTAATGTGAGACTGGTAAATTATTAGGTAATACAAATTAATAAATGCAATTTGAAGAGATTAATCATATTGAAGTTATTTAAGATCTTCCTTTTATTATATCTTGTTATAATAGTGGTAAAATAGCAGTTATTGCTTTACCACCATTATTAACTAAATTTAAGAAGATTTTTTATTGGATGAATATGGATTATTAAAAGCAAGGATATTCAAGTCCTGTTAATAATTCCCTTTATAACGATAAATAAAAATATTTATATGTATGTGATGATAAATCATACCTTAAATGCTACGGATTATAAAATGTTATTAAAAATCTATCTAAATATAAAATAAGTTAATCTGATAAACAATCTCATAGTTAAAAATATGCTTAAATAATTACTAGCTCAGTATTTATCAATGATGATGATGTAATATTGAGATGGGTTATTAAGACACATTCATAAACTATTAAAAATATAAGTTTCATTAAAGAAGAGAATTTATTAATTACTTGTAGTCATGATAAAAAGGTAAAGATTTGGAATTCTATAACAGGTTAGTTTATAGATTCACTTCAACAGAATTACTTCCCATTTTAGCCTAAAACTATTGCATATTATATCAAAGGTACTAAATAAATATATAAAACTAATCTATAAGATAGAATTTAAGATTCTTAATATATTTAATAATAAGATTAATTATGTTAGTTTAATCCCTATCATTATTATAATATGATTGATATTGTTAATTTGGATAATAAAGAATCTAATCCTGCTTGGAAAGTACATATTAATGTTAAACATTATTATTAATAATATTTAAAAAAGGTTAAAGCTATTTATAATAGGGTTAAATTAGATCAAATAAAGAAAAGTAGATCTAAAATAAAGAGATCTACAAGGAAAATAAATAAAGAAAAAATCAATAAATTATTAGGAGTCTCTAAACCAACTATTATTATATAAGACATCAAATAAATTAATTATTAAGATTACTAAAGAAAGGTAGAATTTAATAAAATATTTAATAAAAAGGAAAAGAAAATAATGTAAGCTTTATCTCTTTAAAGATTACATCATTCACCTAGATAAACTAAAAAGGAAATTTAAATGCATAAAATAAGACTTTAACAATTGCATGGGAAATAGACTTAAGCTAAGCAATTTTATAGAGAGAAGAAAATTATTAGATTGACCAAAGGGGAAGCCAAAGCTGCTGAAAAGCTTAATAAAGCTTTATGCTAAATTATGCCTTCTGTTAAGAAAAGGTTTATTCATAATGTGGAAATTAAAAAATTGAAGTAATTACCTAAAAGGAAAATTAGTAAATAGTGATTATTATTATTATTTATGCTTTAATGAGCACTATATATATTATTGTATGAGTTAATTTATTATAATAAAATTAATTCTAATATTAATAATGAAAACATAAATATTAAATTATCTATTAACTGGACCTAGTGGTGCTGGTAAATCCTCATTAGGCAATTATTTAATAAAGTAAAATGTATTTCCAGTAAGTAATTCAATACTTCCTTGCACTAGAGCATATTCCTCATTTATAAAAAATAAAATTAAATATATTGATACAGTGGGCTTTGGTGATACATAATTGGATGAAAAAGAAGTTAATTAGCAATTACATTAGATTGCTAAGTCTCTGTTTACTTTACATTCAAGTAATGTCATTAATGGAATAATATTCACTTTTGGTTATACTGGGAGGATGACTTCATTAAAATGGGCCCTTTAGTAACTTATAAAAATATTTGGGAAAGAAGTCTTTGAAAGCTGCGTTTTGGTGTTTATAGATAAAAAGAATAAATTAACTCAATAAATTTTATTAGAAATATTGAGAAGTAAATAAATGGAAAATATTAAAAATTTCTTATAAGGATATTTAAATGATTTTAGTAATTGTATTGCCTGGAGTAATTAATTTCCTTTACCCAATCAATAATCTATTTTAGCTTAAAGGTTGAGCAAGGCTATTCCTTATAATTCTATTAAATTTAAGAAGTTTATTTAATAATAAAAAATAAAGAATCAGATTGATAAACATCAGTAATTAATTATTGCTTTTAAAAAATATAATCTCTAGTTATAAAAATAAAAACAATAAGAATAAAATTATTTTATAAATAAACTTAAACAATTTTAAATTGAAATAAATTATAAAATAAGATAAAAATTGAATACAATAATACTAAAAAAGGCTTTATTTAAAAATAAAATTATTCAATTGAAATTAAAGAAAAAATAAAGAAAATAAAAAAACTAAATAAAAATACAAAATTATATTTGCAATTTAAATAAAAGTATGCAAAATTTAAATTTTTTAATGAAAAAAAAGAAAATATAATAAATGAATTAGTATATTTATAATTTTAGAAGTAAATAATCTAATATTAATTAAAATAATTTCTAAATATAATAATATAAAATATAGTTATCTAAACTATAATTAACCTAAATGAATTTAAAAAGGTAATTAAAAAATTAGAATTGTACACATAATTCATTAGAAATTTGTTAATATTGTTTTAAATATACTCAATATATAAAAATAGATCTTAAAAATAAACAAGTTCATTTGAAATGCTATAAATCATATATTAAAGAAAATTACTCAAAATGTTATTATTGTTGGTAATTAATTAGATAAGGTACAAGAAAGTCAAATATTAATAAAAGTGGACTTACTTTTAAAATACATCTTAAATGTTTAAATAATTAATTTAAATATTCATTTAAATATTTACCAATTAAATGTCTATCTAATAAAAGCCATAAAATGTATAAAGTTAATACTCCAAGATAAACATCATGCTCTAAATGCAATTTTACTATTAAATAATAAATATAAAGTTGCATATGCTTTTAATGTTAAAAATATTATTGTATATCATGCTATAATGTAAAATTTAAAATTTAATTCAATAACTCAGTTAAGACATTGTAATGCTTTAAGAATTATTTTATTTAACTAAGTACATAATATACTAAAACGTCATTTATTTGTAATATGTGTCATTTAAAAAATACTAAATATATGATCTATGGATAATGTAAAAAATGTTAATTTTTATTATGTAATTTTTGTCTTTTAAATAAAGAAACAAAAAAATTCATAAATAAATGTCAAAAAAATTATAAATGTTGCAATTTATATATGCAATTAATAGAAAATGATAATTGTGACAAATGTTCAAAATTATGTTCAACACTTCTTTAATGCATAATTTGTGATAAAAGATATTGCTTTAATTAAATAAATTAAATTAATTTTTTAAAATTCAAAAATCTTTTATAATGTTATTTGTGATATCATAACTATAATTCCTTTTTATATTATTAATGTTATTTTTATTTATTTGTCATTTAATTGATATATTTTATTCAAAAAAATTATATTAATTTGAATTGATTCTTATAGGTAGCAGACATCGATATTCAAATTTCCATCTGCCGATTATCACGGATAAACCTCTGCTTAACTCTCTTCCCAAAGCCTAACCCGATAAACAAACGTACACCCACGGCTAAATGAGGCTCAAAAGGCTGATGGTGGTACAATGTTGAAAAACCTTCCATACCTTAATTGGGGTTGGGCACATGATTATTATTATATTTTATTATTAGTATTTATCGGATTTTAGGTTAAATCATAAATATATTTTATTATTAAAAAAATTAATTCGTAATATTTTATTTAAAAAAGATTTTACCATAACAGTAAATAAATAATTAATAAACAAATTCAAAAATCAATTTCCAATTAAAACGTAGATAAACCAACTTTAAATAATTCAAAGATATAGTAAAGGCTAATTAATGCTTGGAAACTATATTTTTTTTAATGTTAAAGAATAATATCTAATAAATAAGTATTAAATAAGAAAATTATCATGCCAAAACAAAATGATAAAATTTATTCAATTCATGATTTATTTTATTATATTTTTTTTTAATCTTTTTCATCTTTTTTATTTTAGTTGATTTTATTCATATTATTACTAGTATCTTAATTATTAATAACAATCAAATCTATGTTATTCATTCTATAAATTGGTTATTTTATGTTTTTTTCTACAGCAATAAATTATAAAAGATACAAATATAGTAATTCCTATAATTCCCATTAAACAATATTAACTTATACAAATTAAATTGGTTTATTAGGTTATATATTTTAATAATTACTAGTATAATGTCCATTAACTGAAAATGAATAATCTTTAACTTTTTATGATTATGAAGGGGAAATTCTCCATCTAATTTATACAAATGCTCCTATTGGTATATCAATAATATTTTTCCATCCTTTTTTATATTCTTTCATTTAGATTTATTATTAGCATATTAAATAATCAGAATTCGGATAAATAACATCTTACCTTAATATATTTGGAAGTTTTTATTTGTTCAAATCAAAAAATTTTTATTTATATTTTTATTGATTAAATTTACATATCCTTAATATTTTAAACGGTTCTAGTGGTAAATGTATTGGATGATAATAAGTTTATAAAGCGTTAATGATAGTTATATCATAAGTTTTTGATCTAGTTACTTATATAAATGAACTATCAAATCCATTTAAAAATGTGGAAAGTGAAAATAGTTCTTCTTCAAATACTTTTATTAAGATTATTTATCTCTTTTAACCTTAGTTCAATTCATATATCTTACAATTATTTAATCTCCAGTCTAAAATTAACTAAAGTCAATAAGAATATCAAGTACTTAAGCAGCAACCATAAAAATGTAACTAACATCGATAGACTAATTCAAAAATCCTCCTTCATTACCAATTACTCTGAATACAATATTTCAGTCGATCCAATTTTATTAATTGTTATATTTAAATCTCTTACTCTGCATAAATTAACCACTCTAAATCTATATTAACCTTTTTTAACTTTTAAAAAGGGCCAAGTTTTACCATTAACTAATAATTATGGTATCCAAAATTAATCATAAAAAAAACCTGATCGTTTATAACTAAAATCTCCATCATCTTAAAATGATCGATCTATTATAATCAAAGGCATCTCAAATTCATTTTGTGGAAGTATTGATTATAATTAATTAGTTTTATTATATATTTTATATAAACCAAATAATCCAAAATATGAGTTTTCATGAGTTACTAAATTAGAATGATCAATATAGTAATATACTGAAGAAGGTTGTTAATTTGAATAATAGTACAGATAACTATTATTTTAAGTTTATTCAAATGAGTAATAGGTCTATCCTTTTTCTCCAGATGCTGAAATAAATGATGAAGGACTGCCATCATTCCCAGATTATACTATTCCTCCATTCAAATGAGTTGATATTTTAACTTAATTACATTGGAATTCTTTATGTAATATATCAGATTTAGGCAATCTACAAGGTCCTAAAGATTATTATGTTATTAAATTAGTAAATTTTATTTTTATATGTTAATTATTAATGTAAACTGATGGTCCAGGAACAGAATAAATCATTCCTAATGATTCACCAGTTAATTAATCTTTACATTTACATCCATATGAATAAGTTTTTGTTTTTCTATTTGGAATAGGTAAAATATGCTTATGAAAAAGAAAATTAATGTATAATACATTTTTAATTAATTAAAAAAAAATAAAATAATATAATGGAAAATTTTTTTTAATATTTTTTTTTTTTTCATTTTTTTTGAGTTAATTGAATATTTTGTTTTTATTTATATTGGTTTTTTTTATTTTTTTTAAATTTATAATTACTAGTATTTTATTATAAATTAGGTATTTTGATAATAATAATAATACTTTATTTTATTTTTAAAGCATGTTAAATTTTTGACTCACAAGTATAATTCCATCATACATAATTGAAAATTAAATTATTAATTTATAGTCAATAATATTATAAAAATATAAATATAGATAAATTCTATTTTTTTAAAATTGAGAATTATTTATTAATGGAAATTCAAGAAAATATTTAATGTTTATTCTATATTTATTAATAAAATTTCAATGATTTATTTTATTATAATAGATAAATAATTAAATTTTAATAAATTTTGGGGTTGGGGTTGGGGGTTGGGGTTGGGGTTGGGGTTGGGGTTGGGGTTGGGGTTGGGGTTGGGGTTGGGGTTGGGGTTGGGGTTGGGGTTGGGGTTGGGGTTGGGGTTGGGGTTGGGGGTTGGGGTTGGGGTTGGGGTTGGGGTTGGGGTTGGGGTTGGGGTTGGGGTTGGGGTTGGGGTTGGGGTTGGGGTTGGGGTTGGGGTTGGGGTTGGGGTTGGGGTTGGGGTTGGGGTTGGGGTTGGGGTTGGGGTTGGGGTTGGG
>NW_028292016.1:0-14255 GCF_963383615.2 Lipophrys pholis | reverse complement strand
AGGAACTATTTATCTTTGTCACACTGCTGCAGGAATGTGTCGATAACTTAAATCCTGCTCACAGAGGGCTCATGTTATCTGAGGACATCCAGAGATTGGACTATTTACGGACATAACTGAAAATCTTAATCCTATTAAATTGGCTTTTTTTTTTTTGCTTGCTATTGGTAGAGCAAATATTTTGTCCAATGAATTAATGTGACTGTCCAAAAATAAAGGTTTTTGAGTTCTATAGTGGTATATAAGAAACACGGCGGGAGAGTAATTCCAAAAGGGGTTCCCTGGAAATCCAATAAAGTTCAATATCTCATCCTGGATTTTTAGATGTTTTAACAGTGATACAGGTAGAAGTCAGTGGAAGTAGGTCAGATTCACGCAGTATTTCCTCTGTGGTGTATTGAGCCACACTGGACCAACGTTTAAGGCAGTTTTTTTGGGGGGAGATTTTATATCTTTTTGGAAGAAAACAAGGTATTTCCATCATCAAACGCATACCTCCTCTGAGAAAAACGGGCACATTTGCATTTCAATTCATTTAGTCATTGTCACACATATTTTCATTAGGAACAAGTGAGTCAAATCACTGTCGCAGGCTAAATGGTGACGTGCATAATATCTTTACAAAGGCAACACGTGTCTGAAACTGTACGAGTCTTCGACCCCATTTGCATGACGAAAATGCATCGGTTTCCCCGTTTTACGAGTGACCTGTCTGCCATTGTGCGCTGCCCACATTCAGCTGGGATGCTGGGTAAAGAAGCGTAAAGGACTGATGGATGAGTATTAAAATATAAAGAATAGGATCTTTCCTTATGGCGTTTTTGAAAGACTGGAAAAACTACCTGGGGTGAGCACCGGTCACAGCCATGTAAACATGGTGGTTCCCATTTCGTCACGCTCCGTAGCCATGGAAACAGGACGTAGCAGCAACCGGTGCTGCTTTTTCTGATGAGCGTTCCCAACTTAACCAAGCTGCAGTGGACTAAACCTCTGTCTAATGCAGCACGGGTCGACTTGCACCCGACTCAGCAAACAAAGGTGATCCTGACAGGAGGAGACAACACCCACCCCTTCTATGAATTTGAATTTCTCACAACACACACACACACACACCCAAAACGGCGGAGTTATCCCAGAATACACTTCAGCTGCACTGTTGGACTGTTTAGATCAGATCTCAAAAAGCAATTGAAGTGGAAAGTTTATTCGCCTATTTCACATTTCCATAAGGATTGATTTTCTTGAGATTATTTCAGCTGTTAATTCATAAAGGTCTGATGCTCTGCAGACTATTTCTGTCAGCAAGATATGTACGCGTATGCGAGCGTGTGTGTCTACATGATAATGATGGAAAACTTCACCCACGGCAACACTGTAGCTCGCTGATGTGTTTTTAATGGCTTTTGGACAACAATAGAGCTCTGTGGCGCAGAGGAATGCGTTACATTAGGCGTCGGATACACTCTTATCTTGTTAGAAAGATCAATTTATGGCCGGGTTTAGTCTTTCCATAGGATTCGTTGACACATATATATATATATATATATATATATATATAAATGTAACAGTAATATGAAATATGAACATAGTACACAAGAAAAGGACAAAATCAGCTTACTGTGTGTGCCCTTTTATCCAACAAAGGGCATCCCAAGAGACAGGTTTCCCTCTGCAGGATAAATAGGACTCTGAGCATTACTGAGCAGGAGTTTGGTCCCCGGGGGAAAAGGCAGAATAAACAAGACAACAACAGTCAATCAGAAACCGGGGCAGAACATTCCTGTTTTAGGTTTAGACTGAGTCAGTTTTTACACCTTTGGGATTTCAGTTTGTCATTGGTGCAGACTTTTCTCTCTTTGTGAAGTTCTTATAGGTTTGAACATGCAAACAGCAACAACAAAAAAAAAAAAAAAACCTCGCGAGCATCCCATCTGGACGGAGCCGCAGGTCATCCTCAAACACCACTGCATAATAAGCATATGGCCGAAACTCCTTTAATGTCAGATCCAGTGCTGTATGAGCATTAAGAAAGTCATTCACCGCCACATCTGCCGCGTGCAGCAGTGCTGTGAATAAAAAAAGTTCTGAAGAGAAGCGATAACGCTGTGCCTTCTGGCAGTACCCACGTTAGAAACTGTTCTAAAATCAGGTCCCGGTTCCACACAAACGTTTCAGCTGAAAACGAGTCTTTGTTGCTTTTGCATTTCGGAAAAGTTTCATTTTTAAAATGATGTCCGTTGACATGGAAACAGCGGAAGCGCCAGTGGGGTGCTGTTGGCTGTTTTTGTAATGAAGCCACACACACGTGCGCAGAGATCAAGCATCATCAATGGCAAGTATACGGACATTCGTCAACCCTAATCAGACATTTGAATAATACAGGCATTCATACATTGACAATACAAGTCTGATGTGCAAAGACAGATAAAGGTATAAGTAGTTACCTGTCCAAGTAACTAGGAAACTGGCTGCACTCCCGTTTAAAGATTTCAGTGCCTTGCACAGCATTGGCATTTAAGAGAAGCAGAAATCTGATGATCCGCCTGTGTTTGAGTAAAAGGCCCTTTTAAAGGTCCCACAGTTGCATTTATTCCGACCCACAATACACACGGAAATATGTGGAGCCTGAATAATCTGGTTAGCACCATTTTGGTAATGAAAGTGCAACATCATTATGTTTATTCAAGCAAAATTATTTTCGTTTACACCGAAAGGCAGGATGTGAATTCAATTCAGCCTGTGAGAGATTCTGTAAGCCCTATCCCGGCTCTGCTCTTAAAATATTGATCTAATTCTCCCACATCAAAGCGCTGATTGTGATTCCAAATTCATCTCTAACCAGTCCTTAATAAGCCGCTTCATCCTCAGCCACTGCTCCACTTTCAAGCGCAGCCGAAGCCAAACCGTCGTTAGTGATTCTGCTCTTTACTTTTCTCTCCTTAGCAGCTTCTTCTCATCCAGCCTCACTCTTTGTAGGTGGAAAAGTAAATGATGGGGAAAAAAGGAAAAGAAAAAAAGAAACAGGGAGAGAGAAAAGAGGGCAGACAGGAGAGAGTCAGGCTGAAGAGAACACGCAAGAGAGGGAGAAATCGAGGGGAAGGAGGGGAGGGAGTGCACTTGAGTGCAGTTGTAATCAAGGCCTGTGCGCTCAAGAGGGGCCAATCAATCCAGCTGTCTGCCTCTACATCTCATCAGGCATCTCGAAGGCGGCTAAGAATGAGTTGCCGGGTCCAGGCCGGCCTCCGCGGGTCACTGGGAGAGCGAGCAACAGGCGGCTTCAGTCAGGAGTCTGTAATGACTGCAGCAGAGGACACACAGGTCCTGAAAGTCTGAGCTGCAAGTCAGAGTGCCAAGGTAAAAGGCGCACCTCCTGCTGGGGGATCACAAGAAAGGAAAAAAATCTCTCCTTTGGGTATCTCTGAATTTGCTGCGTCATAATAGAGCAGTGTCGGGAATAAACCTGCATGAGACGTGACCGCCACGCCCCCGCGGCTTATGACACTAGAACCAGCATGAAGATCCAGTATATGTGGGATTATTGTCTTTGTAAAAGGTGCAGAGCTGCGGTCTCCCTTTGTCGTGCTCACGACAGTCAACTTCAGCCCGAATCAAATCCATTTTCCTAACAGTCACTGTCACACAAAACTCCCGTTTAAAGGAAAAATAGTCCCTCTTTTCTGTAGTTTCTGGACTATAAGTGGAAGTTTTTTTAGTTGCTTGGCAAACATATACGTCAAAATATACGGATGCACATCGCGGCAATAGTAAATCATTCTTCTGCACAACAACAATGGCGGTCTTGGTTGTCTGCCTCTAAGAACGTCTGCGTACCTGCCATTTTTATTATATAATATATATATATGAGTATTGTCCTCTGTGTGGGTGTGTGTGGTTTCATTACTGAAACAAACTACAGCACCAACTAGTGGTCTAACATGATAACGACATCATTTTCCTGCCATTTCCATGTAAATGGACTTTGTTTTCAAAACGTTGCTGTATAAACGCGAAACGTTTCTGAAAATGTGTTGTTACAAGTTACAAGTAACTTCAATACTTTATAAAGGCGTCATAAGTAACTTTACCAACTTATTATTATGGGTTTTAGTTAAGTTTAGTGTTTCACACACCATGGATGGAGTGAATGTTGCTTTTGAGTGCTTTTCCCAAGCAAACTTAAACACAAACTTAAACACATATGAAGCTGCAACCGGGAATCGAACCACAGTCGTCCCTTACATATTTTCAATTGTGTTTTTATTTCATGGAATGTGATAAGAAGTTGGAACACAGTGACAGACAGAAAACCGCCTCGGTGTCTTTATGTCAAGATTTCACAGGAATAAAAAAAGAATAACCATTTATATGTCAGTAAATGTGATTTTGAGAGATTACAGGTCAAATCTATCATACAGCAAGGAAGCTTCAGCGTGTGGGGAAGAACAGCAGGTTGAAAGGGGGGATAATTAGGTGCAGTAATCACACAGACATGGTCATTAAATCCGGGGGATATTAACAAAATTCGGCGAGACGATTTTACTCTCTTCCATTGCAGTTTAAATAATGTATATTAAATCATTCACCTGAGTGCTAACAAGTTTTGGGAAGGTCCAGGCTTGTTCTTCCGTTCAGCTGGGACCACAGAGTTAGTGGGATATGAATTATGGGAAATGCTGAAGGATTTAAATTAGATGATAAATAAAATATGAAGCCAAGAGGCACCTTGACACTCTCCTGTCGTTTCCAATGTAAAAGATAGGGCTATTATGGGCCTATTCACATTCAAATTAAAAGCAGTGTTGGTTCTGTGTGTGTGTGTGTGTGTGTGTGTGTGTGTGTGTGTGTGTGTGTGTGTGTGTGTGTGTGTGTGTGTGTGTGTGTGTATGTGTGTGTGTGTGTGTGTCCGTGCACTCGGCGCGGCGAGACACCTCGTTTCTAATCTGCATCTGTCCCCGGTCTCGGAGCTGTCCGGCGTCCTTCCTGAAAAGCGGCCTGCGCACAACAGCACCAGAGCGAGAGCCGCGGCCGAGTTCACAGCACTCCCACGCCTCCCGTACAGGAATGGCCGGGCGCAGTCGGCAGAAGCCCGCTCATTCCCGCCGACGGCGCCATGCAAAAGTGATGCAAGCGAGAAGGCGGCTTCGCTACGAGGTGGCCATCTGGGAGAGGTCTGCCAGCCCCGCAGTGAACATCAGGAGCCGGGGCCAACTCGCATGGAGATCCTGCCAGCTGCGGGAGTGAGCGGGGGAGTGAGTTGGGGGGGGGGCGGAGGTGGAGGCTTGGCGGTGCCAGCACGACCGGTGCCAGCACAGGGGAAATCAGGCCAGCTGGTTGGCTCGGGGATCACATTGCACCGCTGTGCAAACTGGAGCTCGGCACAACACCTGTGTCCCCCCCCTCCTCCCCCTCACCCCGACTCTCCATCCCACCCCTCCCCTCCCCTCGACGGCAGGACTCACAGATGCTTAAAAAGCTCCAGAGGACAGTACGGCGCTCTCCGCCCTCTCTGAAGTCAGACCAAAAATAACCACAGGTGACTCTGGATCAGCAGGGGATGGGAGAGGAGGATGGGGGGTGGTGGGTGGGGGGGGGGGGGGGGGGGGGGGTTGTCAGCATGTAGGCTTTTTAAAGCTTGGATGAGGCATCTTGCAATTCACAAAACGCCTCCAGCTCGGCTGTGACGACAAGCGAAGAGATAAAAAAGAGCGGCGCGGCATCACAGGAATATGGCGTTTCTAAACACCAGAGTGCCCCTCCTTTCTCTCTCTCTCTCTCTCTCTCTCTCGCTCTCTCTCTCTCGCTCTCTCTCTCTCTGAGGGTTTTGATTCTTTTCTGCGGCAACAGGTGAGAGAAACTTCTCGAATCGATTAGCCCTCGGCGTGCGATGAAAACTGATTAGCAGCTGAGCCGAAATGAAGTTAACCGAAATGGATTTCGCCGCTCCTGGAGGGCAGAGCGAGGCAGAGAGCTGGAAGGATCCCAATACTGGAGCCGTTTCCAATGCAATCAATGGGGACAATTAAAGGAGTTCCACACAGCGACGGCGATGACACAAAATCAGTCAGCGGCGTTAATAATGACAGCACGTATGGATGGACTGTCAAATAGGAGCACAAGATAGCTCTCTGCAGCACACGTCAACAAATTTGAGTTTTGAGAGTCTTTTTCTTTACTCAAAATTTAGGTAACGTTCGGTTTAAAAACTTATAGTTCATACTCTGGCGGAGCATCATGTTTCCATGACGACACAGGGGATGCCATTTCTACAGGACAACTGTTGAGGGAGCAGCAAAGAATAATGTGGAGAAGGTATGGATGGAGGGATAAGTGTGTCAATCTTTAAAACTATATTTCATATTTTTCCATCCGTGATGGATCATGTGTCATGTGCATATATTTTTACCACTGCAGAGAAAAAGCATTTTCACTGAACTAAGTCAGCAATTTTTTATTTTTTATTTAACTAAATTAGAACCGTAACTTCTCACGCAGAAAGACGATGTGGGGCCAAGAGTTGGTGCTGTTGGTTGTTTTATTGAATTAAAGCACACACACACACACACACACACACACACACACACACACACACACACACACACACACACACACACACACACACACACACACACACACACACACACACACACACACACACACACACACACACACACACACACACACACACACACACACACACACACACACACACACACACACGATCAAAGCTTGAAACAATAACACCGGCGAGTACGTGGACGTTCGTGTGGGCAGACGACGTAGTTGGATTGCTTTTACAGGGGACTCTGTTTCCATGGAGACGGAGTAGGAGCATGCTCGAAAAGTGCCACCTTGGCTGGTTTGAAAACGTTGCGTTTTCCAGCAGCGCCGAGCCCCCATTTCTTTTCCGCATCCTTTAATAATAGCGTGTTGGTTTTTATATCGCACTTTTCTTAACACCTAAAAGACGCTTTACATTGCATTATTCATTCACTCCATAGTCGATGGTGGTAAACTACGTATGAACTTTGCTCACTTTCACTTTGCTAAATTGAAATAAAATACGGAAGGTGTAAAAGCAGCCTCAGATCCCAAAAAAACCGATCGCAGTCATGTTTTTCAGTGAACGCACCTACAAGTCGGCGTTCTCTCGTGAGAGACTGCTGTTGTCAAAGCAGCGCGGCAGAGTTGACGATTTCCGGGCGTGCAATTTGTGAAGGAATGGTAATGGCTATGATGACGACCTTTGAAAGGCAGTGTTAGGGAAGCACTCTGCGGCTCCGGAGAAATAACTTTAAATTGGCCGTAATCACAGGATCCGGGAGCGTATAGGCTGACAAAGTCACACAAAGATATCTAGCGGCGGGGCAACGCGCAAACTCACAGATAACAATTTGACCGAATTACTTAGGCGTAATTACCGATACATTTCCTCGCTTTGTTATGGCACACAAACACATTGCGGGGTAGGTGGGGTTGTGTTGTGTGTGTGTGTGTGTGTGTGGGGGGGGGGGGGTTGGCCATTGGACTTGACTGCAGCCCGAGGTCCGAAGGCCCGCACATCAATACGAGGGGCGAAGCGAGGTAGATGAAACACATTACTTTGACCTAAAGAGCTCTGTAATTACATTTGGCATTTTGACAAGTGTTTAGCTGCACTGAAGGTCAGTCCTGTCAGCATATGAGATCCATGCTAATCCACTCAGACGGAAGAAACGGGGAGACAAAAAGTCGAGGGAAGGGAAGAAAAGGCCCAGACGCAACTGATGCCTTTGTGAAAATAACCCAAATCCTCCGCACACAGTCATCGGGGGTCTTATTTGAAGCTCAGTGACAGAATAATGCCGTCAGGAATTAGTTGCTTCCTTGTCACCAAACCGCAACCACTAAGCAAGAGCACTTTATTATCATAAAGAAATGGCCGGTTTTGCACATTTGCCTTGGATCAAAACCCCGAGTAGCTCTATTGTTGCTTTCACCACAATGCACATCACTTTACTGCACTTTAATTAAACGAAATTAAAAATTCCCAAGAGGCTGACCACAATCTGCACGTAGCCATGGTCTTGAATAACTTGCAGGAGTGCAACAAAAGGGCCTTCACCTCTGTGGACCCTTTCCCTCTTCACACATGATTATCACAGAGAAACTCACCTCACGGCTGCTGCCGGCTCACTGAACTTTTCATGTGTAGTAAATATTAAAGCAATCATACCAAGGTCATGCATTATTACCAAAACTCAAACCCTGAGTCCAGAATAAATAATAAAAAAAAGAAAAAAATACTTTTAATATCACCTTTATTTATTTACCTTTGTATTATAGTGCATCATCTCCGTATAAATATATCTGCCTGTCTATTTTTCCCACATATAACTTTTGATTGTTTATCTTCTATGAGTTCATCATAATTAAAGACAACTTTCGAAATGACCTTCGACGTGCACGTTGGGCTTAATTCAAAAGCATATGAGAGTCTCATTTGCAATAATGGGGTTTCAAAAGTTTTCATGTCATTTATGAAATTCCTGCCCCAGCCTAATGAGGCCGGACTTTGTTTAGGTTTTATGTGACTAAAATGTAATAATACATGCATTCCACTTATTGTCGAAGCCCTGATGTTAAACTCTTGTGAGTTAGGAAACCATTTGAGACAAAAACATTTCTCTCGCCTGAAATGGGCTATTTCATCGTTCTGAGGCATTTTGATGGTGGTAGTGACTTGTAAAGAGCGACAGACACCCTGAACCAAGACATGTGGTACCCTCTGGTATGAGCCTGGTCGGTCAGGGGTTCGTCCACTTTACAAATATCTCAGCTCGGGTGTTGTGTTGCGTCCGCTACCCTTAGGAAAAGTTTTGTGGGAGAGATTGGAGCATCTTGCGGGCCGGTTTTGGCCAACAAGCCATATGTCTGACACCCCTGGTTCACGGAGTTATGGTGAAATGGTGAGTAATCCAATCCTTTCAGCAGGAGCATCAAGAAGCCTTTCTGCTGTGAGGAATGAAAGTTAGGACATTATGTCGGTGAGAGCAAGGACTAATAAAGAAAATCTGTGTATTTTTCGTCTACGTGGTCAGAGTTGTGCGGCCATTTGTGGGATGAGCAGCAGAGCATGTCGGTGGCGGCCCTCAAACATTTGCCGGATCTTCTCTGCAAATTCCCCACAAATTAAAAATCAAACACAAATTTCCCAAATTTTCATCAGTAGTTTTGTTGGCCAACGTCAGAAGCAAGAATCTCTTTGGTATGAATAAGTAAGTCAGAATAATAAATAATTCCCATCATTTATATCTAAAAGGAGGAATTCCATCAATGAGCATGTTAATCGGGCGTGCACTGCAATCACCGTTTCAGTGGAACAGTGTCTTTTCAACTTATTGAACCGGTGGTGACCTTCTCTGCGAGGAAATTATTTACATGTCAGCACACAAATCAAACTTTAGGTGCAACATCAAGTCGGCGAGCGACGCAGCATTGTTAGCTGGTAACAAAGCCGAGCTGGTTTAACCCGGGAAGAGCCTGCGAGAGGGGAGGAGAGGCAGAAGGGTCCGAATCCCCCAGAGTGGACAGCTTTCAGGCAAGTGTGCTCCACTATCTTCACACCGAGGGGAACGATTAGCATGTATGCTATCAGGAAAAAAAATCTAAAATACTGGTGGGATTAAAAAAAAAAAAAAGAAGAAGTAGAAGTCAGGCGAACAGACGGTGCAGGGATGAGGCGATCTCAGCTGCTTTCCTTCTGCTTTAAGTGCTAATTGAGCTGCCCGCTGTCCTGACCCTGACCCCCCGGCCTATTCACGGGGTCCCGTTCTCACGGCCGTGACGCACCACTGGAAGTAGCCCGTGGGTCCTCCCGCCCACCCTCGGCCGGACAATGAGGGGTCAGCACCTCGCTGCCCACCATCTTGACATCCACCCCCACGTTTGACAATGGCCCCCGGTGGCCCCGGAGTCCCTCACAATGGGCGGACGCGCGTGACAGAAGTGGTAACTTGGCTTCTTAAAATGCAACACCAGATCTGGCCGGCCTGGCTGCATTAATCGGACCTTTTCCTTGTGGGGGCGAGGTCAACAGCCGATCCGGTGTAAGACGGGCTTCTGGCAGGATGTAGTCAGTTTGGGACCAAATAAGAGGAACTTATGAAAAACACATGCGGGACGTCATTCTACTATACTAATCTTTCTAATTCTACCACATCACATCTGACGGAACTTAATAAAAATTATTTAAACTCTAACTTAATGTGTATTGCAACAGCAATAATAGTTTCGGACTTCATCAGTAGCCATATTAAAATGTTCTTATACTATAGTGCATTAGAATTCGCATCACAAAAAATGTCTCAATGTATAAAAATTAAATAGAAAATAATGTAAGTGATCAGTAATTATGATGAAATGTCAGTAGGCTGCAAACTGTTTTACTTCATCTAGGTATACAAAAATTATTCCTCCTGTAATAATAATATTACTAATAATGTTATTATCATCACCAGCATCAATAATATTAATAATAATATTAATAATAATACATATTTTGATAATAGTTAGAGGGAATGATCATAAATCGTTATAGAACTTATTATAAAAAAAAATATTGAACCGAAAATGAAAATGAAAATGTGTATTAGAGCTGAGGTGCCCTGCCCTGACGTCCCGTATGTTTTCATGTTATTGAGGGAGGACATTGTGACTGATTTAGCAGGTCGTTGACACAAGAGAAAGACTCTGTGTTGATTAAATTAAGTTTAAAAAATAAATAAAAAATGCATATCTTCTTATATTTTGGTGTCAAGTTTTATCTCATATTTTCAAACTTTCTTTGGATGTATTAGTGGTTGATTCCCTCTCATTAATTCCTTTAGTAATCCATCAATCTCACTCTTGTGCAGTGTAATCTAGAAACCCCTCAAACCACAGCCTTGGAGCAGATTGCATAATAAAAACTCTTATTCAATCACGCTTCCTTGTTTAAACATTTCTCTGCTGCATGCTGATGTCTTACAGAGATCGAATCAAATGAAACTGAATTATTTTTAATGCTGCCGCCAACTGCGCTCAACCCAAACACACAAGTTTGTGACAGAGGAGATGGACGTCCACTCGCTGCTGAGCGACAAGAAATGATGATAAAACGGCGTCATTACAATGGCCGTGTAAAGCTTAATGTTTCAGAAAAGCACTATAAAACCCCGGCTGGGGAGGGAGGGGGGGGGGGTAACGCACGCTTTGGGATAGATTGATATTCTAGTTGAATATGACAAACGACAGTTTAAGGATGGCCCGCCCACACCATTGCACTTTAGTTGAGAGGACGCCGTATTTCATTTTGAGCACCTTCTGTCAAATGTTTGCATTAACAACAATCCGAGCTCATCCGTGACCCCCCCCACCCCCCCACCCAGAGCCGCTGGGAGTGCAACACGGCAATGCAACAATGACACCTAAAACCAGGAGAGAGGCCGCGGCTTAATCGACACTACGTGTGTGTGTGTGAGAGAGAGAGAGAGAGAGAGAGAGAGAGAGAGAGAGAGAGAGAGAGAGAGAGAGAGAGAGAGAGAGGGTGGAAGTGCAATTAAAGTAGGCGTGTTTCTGTGTGTGTGAGAAGAAGAAATTGTGTGTGTGTGTGTGTGTGTGTGTGTGTGTGTGTGTGTGTGTGAAGTGAGGAGGAAAGTGTAAGTGAGTGTTTGTGTACGTCGACATGAAGTGTGTGTATGCGTGTGCGTGCATAGATTTTGTTGCGAAGCAGAAAAAACAAACTCATACAGATCTTTCGGACAGGTATAATTTCCCAAGTTTTGGGGAAAGCAAGTGCGTGCGTGCGTGCGTGCGTGCGTGCGTGCGTGCGTGCGTGCGTGCGTGCGTGCGTGCGTGCGTGCGTGCGTGCGTGCGTGCGTGCACTGGACTCAGAACATCACAAAACTCCTTCTCTCTCTGGACTGACAGCTTAGCTAATGGCAAATGTTCCTCCTTTCTTTATTCTCCACTTCATCAACACCCTCGCCTCATTGCTGTGAGTCACACTGTAACACACACACACACACACACACACACACACACACACACACACACACACACACACACACACACACACACACACACACACACACACACACACACACACACACACCTCCATCAGAGTCCCCCGTCAGCCTGAAGTGCGGCGTTTTTTGATTCGAGGGATCTTGAAACAGAATCACTGAGGAAGTGTCTGTTCTTCAGAAAAGGGAGAGGCGGTGGACAAAAATCTCATCTGACAACGAGCACGTTTTACATCCACACATCCCTGTTCTGCTTCACGAGCCTCACCGAGTCCTGGTTTTTGATCACATTCCCAGTATGACATTTACATTCCTACACAAGCAGCTCGACTATCAGGCAACTTCTTTACAGCAAGTGGGAACTTTCTATTTGGTCCAAACTCCCCATGATCAGTCTCTATGACTGATTCACATGAAAATAGAAATTCTTTCATAATGAACATAAACTCAACATTCAGTTAATATTTCATACAATGATTATGAAGTAAGTAAAATCGTAAAAGAATGACCCAAAACTACACCATCAGGTTTATATTACCCACATCCTGGTATCTTGATAAACGCCCTATAAAGGAAATGTACCAGGAAATATGGTAATAACGGTTAAATTCTTCATCTTTTATAGGATTCCATTTTTCATATATGACTAATAAAAGCAACAAGGTAATTTTGGGTATGTAAGGAAGAGCGAAACTGAGCAAAACTGAAGAAAAGAAACATATATATAACGTACGTACAACAGAAAAACTTACTTAAGTGAAATAAGACCCACTTTGTTCCCTCTGAAAGATCACCGCTTGAATAATTCCTACAGCCCATTCATCCTTCCGAATCCACAAAATAAAGTTCACATACACACAAAAGGCACAAATACGCTCAGTCGGCTGCAACAAACTAATTAAAGCGCAGAAAATAAACTGCATCTCTTTAAACATGCGTTCCTAAAAGCTTCGCGGTATTGTTGGTTCCAGCTCGTCGGTATTCATTCGGCCCTCGGCACACGCGGATCGGTCATTTGTTGCCCATCTTCCAGTTTCCATACTTGAAATCCTCTTTTAGATGATGAAACTCAGCTTTTGCCCGGTGATAATAGAAGGATCTTTATTGAGCTTAGGTGTTTTCTTTTTCCTGGTAGAGAACTTAATTAAAAGGATATTAGCTTGGTAAACCAAGGCTGCATGAAAAAAAGCTTTAAAAAAACAAAACAAAAACAAAAGCTTTGAAATACAAAATGGGGTTTTTTTTGCAACTGGATCCATTTTGGAAGATTTATGAGGCGCAGATTTATACTTTCTTATACATTCTTCCTATAGGTTGAAGCTGCTGAACCTGCTTCCACGTTTTTTCTGAACTCACAGTAAACTGACATTATCAAAAAGTCGCACTGACTGTTGGAATAAATGCTTGTGTAGGATTTCTAGATGACGCACCCGTGCCCAGTGGAGTTTGCATGCTCTTCGGTCGGTCTGAATGTATGTGTGAGTGTGTCTCAGTAGATTCAACCCACAGGTGACAGATCTCAAGGTAGAAATAAAATTTAAAAAAATCTACCAATAAACTCAAGAATATCATCAGTAAACCGAAGATGCACAACCACACGAAATGTACACAATCATTCTGCACATCACAAAACACACCTACACAAACAGCTCCAACATCTCCTATGACACATTGCATTACTGAAGTATTGTTTGCTGAATTGCACTATTTTTGTTTGTTACGTTTGTTCATTTGCACTGTGAGAGGAGCAGCTCTCCAATTCCATTGTACACTGTGTGATGATAATTAAGGCTTCCTATTCTGTTCCGATGAGTCAGTTTTTTCTGATTTGTCGAGGATGTCAATGAGTTTATCTGGACTGTTTTTTTCTTTTTTTTTTTATTGCAGTACGTTTTAGTGATGCTTTGTGGATTTTTAGTCTTGTAATTGTGGCCACGCCTCTTTTTCATGACCTTCAATGGGACTTTAGTCATACAAATAAAGCAAAAATGAAAACACAATTGAAACAACGTCTACTGTTTCTTACTCTTTCTCCTTGCGCGCCGTTTGCGGGGGTAAATATCGATGCCATTTTCAAGCAGTTGTGCGATAGGAGCCGACTAAGTCCAGACAAAATGACGAGGGATAGAAGAAGGAGATTGAGAAATGAGAGAGCACAGCTTTTAACATTTTGGCGGTGCTGCTTCGTGACGCCAGCCTCACGTCAATGACGTG